>NC_047650.1:37631489-37878486 GCF_902201215.1 Prunus dulcis | reverse complement strand
CATCATGTAAGAACCCAAAACAAAATATCAAAAAGAAAGAAAATATCTTAAAAAGGTAAGGAAAATATCTTTTAGCGAAATGACCAAATTGCCCTCATATATTTTAATAGGGAAAAATTTGACTTTTTAATTGGGAAAGAATTTGGGAATTTCGCCTACGCCATTGCGTAGAGCGCGGCGAAAGGAGTTCGTAGACACGGAGTAGATCCGAATCGGAGCCGTAACGAAGAAGTTATGGTCTAAAAATCGCGAGGGGCAAAATGGTAATTTGGTCAAAAAGTCAGATATTTATATCACTCTCTCTCCTCTCCCCCGTCAGCCCTCTCTCTCTCCTCCCGCAGCCAAACCGCCCGCGACCTCCACCCATTCAACTCGTCGCCACGGCCACCATACTTGGAACCGATCTCCGCCGTGGGTACCGTTGGAACCGTGACTCGACCGCCGTTCTTTTCCGACCAACACCAGCCTCGGGGGTGCCGGAATCTGGCCGGAAAACCATGATTTCCGACGATGGTTCGTCCGAATGCCACCCGAACTTCCAGCTCAGATTTCTCCTCCGTTTCTCCACCAAATCGATCGAGTAAGGTATGGTTTTTGACCTATTTTTCGTGCTCTAGCTGATGGGTATATGGGCTTTGATCGATTTTAGCGTTAAGGGGTTCGATTTACGACTTGAAGTTTGGCCGAAACTTCGGCCGCTCGAAACTACCATTTCCGGTCACTTTTTGGGGGTGGTCCAAGAACAAAAGTGACTCCAAATGGGGTGTTTTACCTAGGGTAGGAGTTTGGAGTCTTGGTTCCGAGATTTTTCGGCCACCCGGTATCGCTTTGGACACCCAAAGCTGCCCGCGCGTGCTGGAGCGCGTGGGCGAGGGTACTGATATAATTCTGTGCAGATTTGTGACCCTCGTGTCGTCACAAGCGTGTGGGATTTCGCGGATCTCGATTCGGAGTCCGTTTGAGCCCCGAACGGATTTTCCATATCGCGCGATCCGTGAGTGCTGTGTCGTTAAATAGTCGGATCGAGCTGAATTTTGGATATGTCGGTCTACGTGATTTCAGGATCACGTAGGATTCGACGGATTGCGAATCGGAGTCCCGGATACTCCGAAATCGCGAACCCTGGGGCTAGGGTTTGAGTTTTAAGCGATAACGCGATTTTGGCCAATCCGACCGTCCGATTCGGACCAAATTCGCAGAACATGGTTCCCGTTGTGTGAGAAACCTTCAGGGAAATCCAGATTGGCCATCGGAGATTGTGGACCCAACGGGTCCCGGGTCGGCCGATCTGACAGTTATCGCTTAGCTGAGTATCGGACCTCCCAAAACTGGTCCAACTGTCCGAAAGGCTAATGTGGGCATAGGAGTATTTTTGTAAATTGAAAAGCACGTATTTCTAGGAGCCGGGGGCAGGGTGTTTAGTTGAAATTCGTTTTATTTCAGCAGCTTATTAATTTAATCTTTCGGGGTAATCAGGCACCAGGAGCCCGACAGGATTTTAAAAGGAGACCTCTGAGGGATCGAAGTAGCTCGGACCATCTGTGAGTGGACCTTCTTTCATAAATCAGATTTTATGAATGAATTGATGTGCTTTTATATGAATTGATGTGCTTTTATATAAAATAGATTTTATAAATGATTTTATCTACATGAGTTTTATAAATGAGTTTATTTGAGTAAGTTTCTTCATTCAGTCTTTGAGTAAGTTTTAATACGATTTTGAATATGAGCAGTACAGTGATAATTCTATAAGTCGGTGCTGCTTATTTACCAGTTACAGAAACAGAGTTTGAGTTTTGAATCAGTTAAGACCGCAGCACGACTTGAGTTTTTCAGTTATTATTCAGATATTTCTTTTTAAAAGGACATTATTTTAAAACCACCTCGCACCCGTTTTTCTTTATGGTGATTACCCAGAGTCGGACCGATGTCTACGGACATCCAGTCTGATTATAGTTCAGTCAGTGCACTTGACTTTGCCTCACGAGTTTCGGGGACGCTCGGACCGTGAGTGCCAGGATTTGCGGCTCGGCAGACTTGGTGTCCCGAGACCTGCCAGGATTGCGGCTCGGCTGACTTTATGTCCCCGAGACCTGCCAGGATTGCGGATCAGGCTGACTACGGTCCCCTGCATCCTGCCAGAGCGACTCGAGTTGACTTGGTGTCATCGAGGAATCTGCCGGCGGGACAGGCTGATCATAGTCCCCTGATTTCGCCAGTTTGCGGCTCGGGTAAGTCTGTGTGACGCCCGAGACCTGCCAGGGAATTGACGGAAATGACAGGGGTACATACTGGTGGTATTTTCAAAGGATTCTGAGTTTCTTTATTAAATGTTGATTTTCAGCTATTATAAATCAGTTTTTCTGATTTTTCGGACATAGATCCCTTTATATTTATTCAGTTATGAAAGGTCTGAGTACAGAGTTTTTATACGCGTTTGATTTCAGTACTTTTATGAAAGCTTTGAATTCAGTGGTTTTTGTATGAAACTTTCGAGCTTGAATATGACTGATATAGAATGCCTTGAATTGACTATGCGTGATGTAGAAAGTAAGTATTCAGTTTTATTTAGTTAAATTTCTTTTTTTACAATGGGGGATATTATGTTTATGAGAATTGCTTTGAAGAACATTATTTTTGGTCCACTCACATTTTTCAAACTGTTTTTCGCCCCCAGGCCATAGAGGTACGCGGGATCCACCACCGGGCCAGTCATAGCTTCCGCACCACCAAGTAAGGTAGCGTTGTAGAAAATCCTTTAAACCCTGAGAACTTGAGAATATGCTCTGATATCCAGTTGAAAATTTGGTGTTTAGAATCGAATTGATTACTAGAAACATTCTGGCAGTTGGGTGAAAATATTTGAGATTGTTGACAGATGAAAATTTTGGGATTGATCAAAATACAGAGGAGATTCTGCCGAATTTTCGGCAGAAGTCTAAGGAAATTTAAAGAGAAATTGAAGTAAGAAGGGTAAAAAGGTCATTTGTGCCCGACATTCGCCAGGTGTCGGACACGCACAGGACTTGACTCGAATTTCAAAGTGGAAATTGGGTCGGGTCCTGTCACCAGGAGCCCGACAGGATTGCAAAGGAGACTTTCGAAGGGTCAAAGTGGCTCGGACCATCTGTGAGTGGACTTTCTTTCATAAATCAGATTTCATGAATGGTTTGATGTGATTTTATATAAATAAGTTTTATAAATAAGTTTATATTGATTTTATATAAATAAGTTTTTAGAAATGAATTTATTTGAATAAATTTCTTTATTTGATCTTGAGTAAGTTTTAGTACGGTTCTGAACATGATCAGTACAGTAACAGTTCTATAAGTCTGTGCTGCTTATTTACAAGTTATAAAAACAGAGTTTGAGGTTGGAATCAGATGAGACAGCAGCACAATTTGAGATTTCAGTCTGTGCTGCTTAGAAAGGTTTTCATTCAAATAAGATGTCGTGGATGCGATCAAAAAGGACATAATAGAGCAACATGTGACTGAAAAGCCAATGAAACCCAACAGGTATGACTGTTAGACACCTCGTTGAGTTCTATGTTATAGCGTACTTACATTAATAATTTTGTTATACATCTGCAGGTTCATGCATCTTCAACCCAAATGGAGCACAGTAAAAGGGAGAGGCATAAGCAGAGGGAAATGCATAAGTAGAGGAAGAGGAAATGTAGCTCAAGCTACTGTTTACCCTAATTCTCTACAAAGTGTAAGCTTTGGTTCCTCTTTTGGTTTTAAATTGCAAAAGTTAATAGGCAACTGAATATTATTAATTTTTTTTAGATGGCAAGAGGTAATGGAGAAGGAGGCAGAGGCATAAGTAGAGGAAGAGGCAATGTTGCTCAAACTCCTGTTTACCCAAATTCACAAGGAAGTGTAAGCTTTATCTTCTCAACCATTCAATTTTTTATTGCTTATGTCATTGGAAAACAATAAACATCACTAACTTTTTCAGGTGAAAAGAGGTAATGGACAAGGAGTCTTACCATCTTCACATATTGGCTTAAGGAAGAGGTTTACCATCTTCAAAGCTAAGTGCAATTAGAGGAAGAGGCATAAGTGGAGGAAGAGGCTTACCATCTTCATGACCAACTGTAGGTTTTTGTCATTTGGTTCATTTCTTACTCATTTCACTAATTGTCAATTTTTCAACTATTATACACCTAACATTACTACATTGTTTAGGTGGCAAGAGGAAGGGAACAAGGAGGACCAGCTTTGGACAACATTTCCCATGGCCTCAATATAGAGGAAATTATTGCTAAGGTTGTCATATTTTGTGTATTTTGGGATATATAATTTTCTGGCCAGAGGGATTTTGTGACAAAAAGAACTGATTCTGACTTTAGACTGTGTAATTGGTTTTGAGTTTGAAGGGATAAAACTTTGTAATTGCTTGCCTATTTTGGGTTAGGTACTTTTTTGGGCAGGAGGATTTTGTGTACTTTGTGTCATTGGTTTTGAGCTAGAATGGCTCAAATTGTGTAATTGGTTGTCTGTTTTGGGTTATGTACTTTTCTAGGCAAGTGCATTTTGTAATTTGAATTCTATAATTGGTCGATCTGGTCTTGAGTTTCAAGGGCTCAAACTCTGTAATTGGAATTCGAATGTTTATATGGATCTTCATTTTGTAAATTGCATGTGTGGTCAAGAATGAAATAGCTTTTAATTTGTGGTACTCAATGGAATGGCATCTCCCACATATTCAACTAACCTCAATTCAAGAAAATTTCATAACACAAATGCACATTCAAGAGACACTAATGCACATTTCAAAACCATTACATTCAAAGGAACAAACCCCATAACAATTACAACTTCCCACTCATCACAAATGTTATAAACAAACCCCAAGACAAAATCAAGGAAACCCACCTTATCAATTGTCTTTGCCCATGACCCCATTCCAAAACCTTTTTTTCCTGAACCATTTCTTTCAATTTTTGCTGCAGTTCTTTCTTTTTTGCTTCCACATCTCTCAATTGTTCTTCCTTTGCTCTACCTTCCTTCTCCATTGCTCTAGTCTTCAAAGCAAACCAGGGACCACTTGTTTTCCTCTTGGACAAGTTTCATTATCCACCCACTCGAAATAATGCATACCTCTTCTGCTATTCTGGCAAATCAAATCTTACCTAATTTCAAACCTCATCAAGCAATTACAAATAGAAAAGAACAACTTTTGCAACCCAAATAATAACTTACCCAATTTTTATCACAAGCATCGAACCTTCTTCCTGGGTTCAAATCTCACGAAGTCCGACGAATTATCTTCGTCCCACAGGCGCAGTACCGACTCGTCCCACTTGATGTCGTTGAAATCTCTAATGTTGAAATCTCCGACATTGCAAACCTAGGGTTCTAATTTGGGGGTTTTGGTGGAGCTTCTAACATAAATGGGAGGGAATGCAATACTACAGTGGCTTGATCGTTTTAGAAGAGGATACTTACCTAAAAATAAGGTTTTGTCTCTCGATTTAACGGAATAATACACAAACTTTGACAGATGGACCATCTTTGTACAAAATAAAAAGTTTAAGGACGTTTGAAATGAAAATTTTAGTTAGTGGACCAAAATGATACTGAGGTAATAGTTAGGGGACCATTTAGGTCATTAACCCTAATTATTTGTGCCTTTTGCAACTAAGAGCACATACGAAAATGGTGCTGAAACCCAAATATTCTAGTAGTGTACGAGCTAATGTGCTTTATATTAATATATGTATATATATAGGTAAAATTTTCTATTGTACTTGGTTACTAGGTAAATATAAGATTATGTACCTAATTACTAGGTAAATGTGAGATTAGGTACATAACTTATTAGGTAAATATAGGATTGTACTTGATTATTGGGGGAAGTATGAGACAATATATAATCAACATGACATATACGTATCTTGTTATTTTTCAAATGGAATGTAATCTTATATGGCGCAAAAGTCCAAAATCCGAGGATTAAACCCAACTTCTCAATGAAAATTTGAATCTATATATATATATATATATATATATATTAATACAAACCGTATTAGAGGAAAAGAGAGGGGAGGTGGCGATATATATATATATATTAATACAAACCATATTAGAGGAAAAGAGAGGGGAGGTGGCGATGAAGACAAGACTTCGAAGGTAATATATTGCTTGTGAGGTGGTCCAGTCTATGTATACTGTAAAATCTGTGCAACAAAGCTTCAAGAGGGACCAGAAGAACCAGTTTAATGGTAGGAACACTCACAATTAATACTGAGAACAAGAACGTTTTGCTGAGGCTCCGTCCCGGACCTTGAGGGCCCATCTTTCCATATCCTCACATGCTTCCCAGATTTTGCTTTCTGTTTCCCAGTCCCATATGTCCCTCAATTTGGAGTTTGTACCTACTGGATTAAATTTACCCAACCATGTAAGCTTCCCAACTAACAATCAAACGGTTCAAAAGGGGGTTTTTTTTTTTTTTTTTTTTTTTGTGTTGGGACATCGCTTTCTAAGAAAGAGTAGGTCTATTTAAAAATGCTTAATTACTGTTTTATCCCCAGAAACTCAAACTCAGTCTCACTTTACCACTAGAACCGAAAATTTCTCACTTGACCTCCCATTCTCTCACTCCATCGGAAAAGTTACCCCATGCTCTGAATTAACTTTTCAGACAAAGTGAGAAGAATGGGAGTTTAAGTGAGAAATTTTTGGTTTGGGTAAAGTGAGATCGATTTTGAGTTCCAGGGGTAAAACAGTAATTAATTCATTTAAAAATACTGAAAGGACAAATTTATACCCAAAGAAAAAGTTTTTTAAAATTAACTGCCTATTTGTTTGGCCCATGAATATAGAACAGCTGTATATAAGCCCATGACCTCTTATTCACTGAAACAGAAAATATCGCATACAAAATTCTAAACAATTTTAAGGAGCCACAGCTTGTTTAGAATCTGGGATTCAGAAAACTTGCTACTGTAATAATTATAGGAAACACATACCTCCCGGGAGAAAGACAACAGGTGCTTCTGACTCAGTAACATGCAGAGGAAGATACTGTTTCACGACAAAAAGTGCTGTTTCAAAATCAAGAAAGCCTACGTCCACCATCCTCTTCAAAACTCTGGCTTGGAAGGTTTTTCCTCTATGACATAGTAAAAGTTTGCTTTGACAATTAGTTTCGAAATAAACCCGAAAGTAAATAGTGAATAGAGTAAAAATCACAAAGTGCACGTAAAAATTACAAAGTGCACAACAAGTTTATAATTATGGAACTACCAAAGGTAGTAGCACAAAGCAAAAAATGAAAAAGGAACCAAATCATCAATAGCGCTGACGAACCTGGAAGGATCCCTGAGCGGCGATCGAAGTTCTGGGGCAGGTATTAGCCCAGCAAGCATTGCAGACTCCCCCAAACTTAGACAAGATGGATGCTTCCCAAAATAGAATGTTGATGCTGATTCAACCCCATAAATTCCATGTCCCCAGTATATCTGTCATACACCTAGGTCTGTTATTTGTACAGTCTTTGTTACAGTAATCTTTTCAAATGCTTACTTGGTACTAGGCAATTGTTTAGTTAAGACAAATAAATTAAGCAGGGAAAAGAGAGGTGTACAGATCACAATAGGGCTACCCAATGAACCAAGCTGAAACTTTCCTTGATTTCAGTTTTCTCATGCTTCATGTTATAATTTGAGAAAAACCAAACCTAGCTTCTAAGTTCTAAGTTTGTAAAAAAGAAAGGGAAAACAAAACCTCTCTTGTTGCACCCCAGCCTCCTTTTTAACTAACCTTTAGTCTCCTTCGACTGAAAAAATCTCCAACTGCATGAAGAGAAAACATTTGAAAGTGCAAACACTTGCAACTTCATTCTCTCAGGTGAGGAAAGAAAGATCTCTATAACTGGTTATCTTATATCTGCAGAATCACTTGTACCTAGCATACCATACAACTAATAGAGAAAAGCATAAATCTTAGTACCAAAATGTAACCATCCAGAGTTAGGTGAGGGATTGATGTTACACATGAGTGAGGTGAAAAAAAAAACTGAGAAAGGCCATCCTTGATAACTAATCTTGTATTTCGTTTACTTGTAGATAAAGATGTTAAACACAAATATTATATAAAATGTCAGAGAGATCAATGATGAGATAAATGAGTATACTTTACCTTACTCATATAGCAGCTCAATATTTGCCCTTTTAACATTGTCTTCTCCAATGCTAGTGACATCACCATCTCAACCATTTTTCTTGAGAGTGTGCGTTCATTTTTAAGGAAAGTATTTTTCACCAGCTGACATGTGGGATTAAAGCAGTAAGAATAAACAGAATCGTTAATCGAGACAGTGAAAGAGGAAAAAAAACAGTTAAATATATATTTGTAAAACTGAATATTGAAACAATAAAATAAATTCTTATTAGTTAAGAACAGTATTCAATTAAAAAAAACATAGAAAAGAAACCCCTTTACACTACCAGCGTAATACAAATCCAAAGCCACTTTTTACTTTCTTAACAAACAGGCAAAGAGTGAGCAGAGGACATATGAGGTTTGCTAATAGAAAACATAGTGGCATGCATAAACCTATCCGCTAATATCTCAGGCACAATATTTTTCTTAGCAAACAAAAGGTCAAAAAAAGCAGGCATACAAGTGGGGAAATACATGAAATTTACTATGCTTAGTGAAGAGGTAAGTGAGTATAAGCAAAAGACAACTGATCCAGAAGGAAACTGTCAACCAATGCCCATATATATGATAATATTGCTAAAAGTACAAAGAAGAACATCTCACCACAGGCATCCTCGTGCATTCTGTGGCCACCATCAACAAACACCTTACCCACATCCATGACAACCTCTCTCAGTCTCTCATATGAAAGATCTAAGAATGCATGATCTACTCCGAAATCTCTCATAATAACATTTATGGCAAAGTAATACAAACCTGCTACATCTAATTTCCACACAATTAAGTCATATTACTTTCTCAAAAGAGCTCTTTACATGAACTGCACAAATTACAGCATTCAACATACCTTGAACCTTGTGGAAAGATGTAAGAATTATACAGTAGATTCCAATATAGAGTGAGAAAGAAAATTAAAATCCAAATCACATACATTTAATTCTCATCACGATTAACTATACACAAGCTGCTCAACTAATCAACACTATCTTGGGCCTGAAACTTGCTGTGAAGAGACGTAAGAGAAGTAATTACGCGAGTCCATTGTTGTTGTTGTAGGAGAAGCATTCGCCTCTGGATACAACACACGATCAATTTGCTCAGTTCCCCCTTCTATCATAGAAGCCTCAGTAAATCCACGCCCAATAAAGCTCAAGAAATTCAATGATTGCAAATTTGGCCGACCCAAAGGGATCCCACCTTCCAGCATGCCAACAATAGTATTCATATTTGGCCTAAGTGCTGGTTCCTCATGAACGCAACACAATGCGACACGTACAAATTTCTCCACCTCTTCACTTGTCACCCGTCCCTCCAATCTCCAGTCAGCAAGCTCCAAGTACCTCCCCTGCTCATGCATCTCTAGAGCAAATAGAGGAAAATAAACAAGTGCTGACCCAGATGACGATGATGACTGACCCCCACTGCTGCTACTGTTATTCAGGCTATGGCTTTGCAGTCGTAATGTATTTTTCCTTCCACTCACAAGTTCAAGTAGTACCATTCCAAAACTATAGACGTCAGTTTTTTCTGAGATTGCAGAGTTAGTAAGCCATTCTGGGGCGAGATAGCCACGTGTGCCTCTCATAGTTGTAAATAGACTAGACTGTTCAGTAGTTAGAAGCTTTGAAAGGCCAAAATCGGAGATCTTCGCTTGAAAGTGGTCGTGTAAGAGAATGTTCTCTGGCTTCACATCACAATGGATTATCTTCTGTTCACACCCACTGTGCAGGTATGCAAGCCCACGGGCTGTCCCTAGTGCTATATCAAGCCTCTCTTGCCATTCTAATACTGGTCCACTACCAAAAAGACTGCGGTCAAGTGACCCACGATTCATATACTCATAAACCAAAAGGCGTTGTCTCCCTTGGGCGCAAAAACCTTTCAGTTTGACCAAATTGGCATGGTGAATATTACCAATTACTGCAATCTCACTGCAGAAATCTTTTTTCCCTTGAACACCTAAATTTATTATCTTTTTTACAGCTACAACAGTTTTATCAGGTAGAACACCCTTATACACAGCACCAAACCCACCTGACCCAATCAGGGTCTTGAAATCATCTGTAGCCACTTCAAGTTCTTCATAATCAAACCTCTTAGGTAAACCTGGGATATAGAAGGCATCCATATCCCCTGAAGAAAGTGAACCAAAATGCCCTAATTTTATCTCTTTTTTCTTTGACTGTCTCCTTCTTCCCCACAAGAGGAAACCTAGAGCTACCAACAGAAAGAACCCACTGAACGGCAAAAGCACCAGAGCAGCTACAGGAAAGTTTTTGCTTTGATTGCTGGGATTCTTATTGTCACTGAAGTTTGATGGAGAAGATCCAACAAGAGCCTTGATGTAGCCCAACAGGTCATTTTTGGCTGTATTACTCACAAAAATGGAACCCAACTCATCTTTAAGTGTATAGCAAGAACCAGATGAATTTTCATAAAAAATTCCCAAGCAAGTGCAGTCACTTGAGCAGAGAGCTTGACAGGTTGACAAATTAACACCATATTTTACAGGCTCGGAGAAAACATTGGTAAAATAATCCATACCGTAGTCAAGCCTGATATATGAAATGGCTGGTGAATTCAACTGACTACCATTAATGGTTGAGTTGCATGAAAACGGCAAAGAAAAAGAACCACTTGGCACACAACCGCCAGTATCTTCTGAACCTGCATGGAAGCTTGCGGGGCATGAACAAGTATGGCTGGTGGATGCAGTACACAAACCAATTCTGCCACAAACTAATGGAATTTGACAATCATCAGCTGGCCCACCAAATTCTTGCTTCCAGTCAGTACCAGATAAACTTTTGACAGTAAATTGGCCAGAGGACTCCAACTTGGCAATTCGCAAGTCAGAAGCTGACAAGAGTACCTGAATCACGACCACTGTTCCATTACGACCAAGCAGATGAAGACCTGTTCTGTCAATGGACATATATTCCACTATATAATTCGAGTTTGTATAAGCGTTTGTATCCATTGACAATTCCCAATATGTCTGTCCAAGCCATTGAAGTATCGCATCAGAATCACTTATTATGAGCCTGTAATCACCAATTGAAAAATTTGATCGAGTACTGGACAGAAATGACCCAATTGGTAAGTGTTGTCCAATCACAATCGTGTCGGTTGGATAATGAAAACTTTCCCAAAGGGAACCATTGAATTGATCAAGAAGGATAAGATTACCCATTTCATTCAGCAGTAATGCAGAAACTGGTGACTTCAATGATGGAGTTGACCATACGGGATAACCATCCTCATCTGAAATGCTAACACCTTTAGCCGTTAGATTCATCTTACCAGAAGCTGATATGGAAGCATTACGATTAGCGGTCCAGATGACGGTGTTGGATGCCACATGGATGATGCACACGTAGAAGTTGGGTTGTTCAGCACCAGGATTGACAATAGCAGCTTTAAATGTTCCATTTCGAGAGGACAAGAAGGCACCGCCGGCGTTGTCAACGAATTGAAAGTGTGAAGCTGAGAAATTCGGGTATATGAACTCTGAGAAAGATCCACCGGAGACGAGAACAAGGAGAACAAAAAGTAAGAAAACAGTAGGGATGAATAAGAAGGACCCCATGCAGGGGTTTGATGGAACGAAGAGCAAAAACAAGTGAAGGGTTTGACGAAGGGGTGTATTGTTCAGGCTGGAAATGGTCTATTCTGTTATCTCCATGTCTTTTCTCCAATTCTCCTTCTGTGTTTTACGTTAGCGTTGACTATCTCTCTCCACCAACTTGTTCCTAATTGGTGGACAAAGTAGATGTAAATCGTTTATTCGCCGTCTACATCAGCAGGGGTGGCAATATATTAAAATCTCAGTGCCGGTCAAACTTCAGCAAGTCGTTAGCTAAACGAAGAAGATTGGCGTGCCGTGCATTAACACCTTTTTATATCCCGACCATCTATAATCACACAATTATCATTCCAGTTTTCTATATTTTATCGCCCTACTTTATAATAAAAGCATTCCGCATGCCATTATGATTCAGCTGTAAAGATTTCAGTGCCAGGGAGACACCAGCAGAAACTAGAAAGCCATTTTTTTATTCTAACATGATTGTCCTCCATAGCACCATAACCCTCTTAACTATTCTTTTTTCATATAATCTATTCTCAACCATCAATCATACTTCATAAAATATTGCCTATACTCCACACGTCAATCAAAATAAAAAGAGCCTTTTTTTTAAAACAAGTAAAAAGCAAACAAAAATTATACTTCTTTGAGTAAAAACATCGAACACATGGTCTGCGTAAAACGGTGGACAAAAAATAAGTACCTGCTGGGTAATCGTGCTGCCACCGCCAAGAGCCGAAAACGACACCACTGCACGAGCAATCCCAACTAGGTCAATCCCAAAATGGCTAAAGAACCTTCTGTCCTCGTAAGCAACAATGGCTTGCCACAGGTGCGAAGGGTATGCATTGGTTCTGGCCTCAGCTTCCGAAGCAAAAGCCACAAGGCCGTGCCACCGGCGAGGAAAATCAGGCAATAGGACGCTGGAGAAGAGCCGAAGGCAAAGAAGCACCAGAGAGAACGCGAAGAGGATGAAGATTTCGAGAACGATTTGGGTTCTGAATGGGCTTGAAGAGGAGCTATGGGAACGTGGGAGGAGTAAGCTGACTCGTCCATACAGTGAGTTGGAGCGAGTTGGGGGTCGAAGAGTGAAGGGGAGGAGTGGAGGATTGGGAAATGGAAGTGGGTTTGTGTTGGAGTGTTGTGTTGGGTGATTGGTCTTCAGAAACTGGAATGGCTTGGTTGAGTGGAGAAGACGATGAGTGAAATACAAGGTCATGTTCGTGTCATCTGGTTAGTCGGTTTGGTAATTAGAGAAAATAAACAATGAGGATGAGGGGTGCTTTTTTTTTTCCCTCCCTTTTATTTTTTAAAATTGGAACACAAGGGGAAAATAAAAAATGCAAATGAAGTAATGGGAGGAAAATAATTTTAATTTGTAATTACTGTTCTACGGTATTTTCTTTTAATCTATAAGTCTTAATAGGGATTTACTTGAAAAATTGCAAAAAAAATTATTGACAATGAGCATTCTTTTGATAATACTAAAGATTTTTTTTCCTTTTGTTCGTCGTGAATGTATTCAAGTCGTGAATCTGTTAGTTAAGATTACGCTTTTATTATTAATTTTCACGTTTGAGTTTGGATGCACCTCTTGGTTATTTCTTTTGCTTTAAATTAAATATATTTTCCAAATGAAAAGAATAACAGTGTAAATCTATACATATAAAGCAAAAAAGGCAGAGAATGCTGAAACATTCAAAATACCAGAAAATGTCATTGGTTAATGTAAACATTAAGAATTGAAATTATTAATTAAATGAGGATAATATGGTAAATTCACACTTTTCATATTAAAAAAATTAAAATTAAAAGAAAAATCAGATAATGGATCCTATTTTTATGGAACACAACTACCCATTATCTTTTTTAATTTTAAAATAAATTTTAAAAAAATTTAAAAAAACCTCTCACATGTGCGGAATCGCATGCAAAGAGACTAGTTATTATAAAATACAAACTATTTTATATGAAAAATTCAAATTGATATTCCATGTAATTTGGCAGGTAATGCGGTTGTGTGGTGTTCAAGGGTTGTGTTGTTATTTGCACTTAGAGCATCCATCCATAATGGGCTCCCTAAACCACCACCTTAGACAAATTTTAGGGAGGAATAGTAAAAATGCAACTCCAACCATACTCCCTATCCACCTCCTAAAATAGGGAGTCCTCTAGGAGCTCCTAAATATGAGGAGAGAGAAATGACTCCTAGTGGCTTCCTATAATTTAATGCTGTTTTATTTAATGAGTATTTCAAACCTTTATTTAATGCTAACTATTTTTTCTTTTATTTTTTAATAGAGATGGAACAATCAAAAAAGAGTTACAGCATTTATAACTCTCCAAATTATGGAGTATGGTTGGAGTTAAAATTTTTTAGAGATCTCCTAAAATAACTTTCTTATATTTTTAGCTAAATTTTAACTAAGAAATAAAGAGCATCATTGTGGATGCTCTTAATTCTCTTCATCAGTGCGATAATCTCCATCAAGTGGTGATTATATCTGACACTATTCATCATACTCTTAGTCTTGTCTATATGAATGATAAGTTATGCATCAATAATACTGAAGTCACTAATTATTATCTCAACTTTTAGTTATCAACCGATATTATATATGATGTTTCAATTTCTTACTTACCATGCATAAATAAGTCCATAGTAGTCCAAATGAGAATAAATAAAACACTATTTTTAAAAATATTGCCCTTTCTAAATGCAATCCTTTTCAATCGTCAGAATTAGCAGGTTCTATATATTCGATTCGAAACCTCCAATCCAAGTCCCCATTCATCATTACCCTACACATATAGAACTTGCATAATTGCATTGTCTGCATCTTTCCACGTGCAAAACGAAATTGCACATGACAAGGGTTCTATTTTTGGATATATTATTGAAAAGAAAAGGTTAACGACTAACAAGCAAGGCATCATGTCTTCAAGTCAACATGATATTTGAATTAAACAAGAGAAGCTCTTTCTTTACCTTCTTTGTGATGAAACCTTACATCTTATGAACTATGCATATAGTTAAATTGAAGACAATATCGATCTTGGTAGTAATGGACTGCTGATTTATTTATATAAAATCTGAACGTTATATCAGAACAAACTTGTACTCATAGTTTTGCTAAATGCGATCATCGTTTGGATATGTGAACAAAAACAAATGCAGTGTACCTTAGAAGCGAACTTGATGTCATCCGATTATAGCAATAAGGCACATCATGTTTGACCCTTTCCCTTTATTGTTTGTCATTTTTTAGCAAACATACATGTGCAAAACTGATGTAAGCCTTGTTCGTTTAATTTGATGTGCAAGTCTTGCAAAGGGATGGTTGGCAAGTCACTTTCAATCCAGCCTTCGCTGCCTGCTATATGCTGCTCAAAGTTTTTAGAGTAATGCTAAGATTGGTGGCGTAAGCGCGCAAGTTCGAGTTTGTAATACATCAACGATTAAGAATTGCTCGCGAGCATATAGTCCGCGATTTAAATTTGTCAATATGTATAGCTGTAAGTCAGTAAGTGTTAGTGTATGATGTTTGTGGAGATTCATTTTAGCCTTCAATTATTCTGATCTCCATAAAATCCGGGTGACAACCATGCAAGCCTAACCCAATGATGCACATGAGCATGCCCCCTTTGTTCAATCATTTACTTGATAATAATTAATTAGCCTAACTCCCAGTGCTAATCAGCCTATTAGCCTATAACCCATTTCTAATCAGCCTATATTTAATATTTTGTTATGGCGCTATATAATTATATTGATATTCCATAGATTTGGAAGAAGCCAAAGTTCCCAAAGCGCTTGTGCTTGCTACAGTAATATTGCATAATTATTCTGATTTCTACAAGCAAATAAAGTAGCTTCTCCCCATTCTCCACATGCATATGCTTATTTTGGAAGTCCAAGTAGACATATTTATGATAATTACAATAATTAAAGAACAAAAATTAATCAGATTTGACCTGGACATACAAAGGCATTGCAGCCGCATAGCTTCAATTTTGGCGGTTTCTTAATTTGTCATTGTTGACGTTACGAAGTTCCCGGTTTAATTTTTGGGTTAATTAGCTTGACAAACTGGACCAAGAGAACCATTAAATTAATCATTATAATGTAATAAATTAGTTACGGACTAAATCGACAAAGGCGACTAAAGGCGACTCTTACAATATTATTATTTTTTCTGTTGAATTATTCGCAGAGGAATACTGGTGACCGTCGCTATAATACCGACATTGGATTTAAAGCTATTATGAAATTTGTGATACTCAGCCTAATATGACAAGTTGGATTGTATTTAGATTTTAAAGATGTGCTGTTGGAGGAGCTGTCAAATTCACGATATTATATATATGTACGAAAAAGAAGAAAGAAATAATGGTTTATTAGATGTTGAATAATTGGATTGCGACTTCGCTTACAACATTGTGAGGTGAACCTACCTTCATTCTCGTCACCCTGTATTATATTTATGTCCATAGGTAATAAATCATAAAATAGCTATACTGCTTCAGATTAGCTAAATTGTCAAAGAAGAGATCAATTATATGAATGCTCTCTTTAGTTTCATTTCCCCCCCTTTTTTGGGAGAAATTTATGTGGTGTTTCCACTACCATCAAATACTCTAAAATAGCACAAATTTAATTTTAATTTAAAATTACTTTATTATTATTTATTTTTAAAAAGACAAAAGAAAAAAAAATGTCGCTCAATGGACATGTAGAACTCTATATTAAGGACCTTATAAAGCCATTAGACGAGATCATATCTCTTAACCGTTTGATCAAATTAGTTAGTTTAACTAATTTAACAATTGAAAGAAAAGACTTCATCTAAGGACCTTAAATAAGGCCCTCACCATATAATGACTAACGGACATAGGCCAATCACCCGTAGGCACACGTATGAACCCAAACTTCACATAATCTATTCCTTAAATAAATAAATAAATAAAATTTAAAAATTTGCAGATGTCCAGCTCTCCCTCTCTTCTTCAGTTGGTATCTCTCCAAAATACATGAAAGCCAGTAGTAAACCAGTCAGCTAGCTGAAGTTAGAAAGTTCAGAAGTAGCTGCTCTCCTAGCTGCACATTCATCGTATATAAGAGTATGCCACACTGTACTCTTGTGAACCAGAAAAAATATATATAAAGCTCCATTTGAATGGAGAGTTTTGAGAAACATGATTTGGATTTGACTAAAATGCTAAATTTACTACAAAAACTAAGAAACAATGTATTTGAAATAACTTTATACAATAAGTATTGGGATAAAATGTTTTGTATTTCTCAGTATTTGGAATCGCTCCACACAATCAAGAATATCCAATCAGGTCAGTCAATATCAGAAATGTTACATTTCCATAGAGTCGCTATAAAGGTATCATTTTTCAAAATAACAGGGCAATGTTACAACACTGTCATATTTGAATTACATTTCAACAGCAGAAACTTAGGAGATGAGAAAATGATAGTAGGAACTATAAAGAAGAAAAACATGCTTCAACTTCGACCACTTGGTTTTGCTCTTACAACACTAAAGTTTAACCACACAAAATCATTTCCCGTTTAACTTATACGAGGATCTAAAGGCACACAAACATCTAGCAAAGAATAGTAACAGCTGTACTCTGTAAATAAAGCTGCAGTCGACCCAACTTTTTTATTTGGATTAAATGGGTACTCCAACTAAAGATATGAAATTGACTGATTATTGAATTTCGGCGTTCATAGTATAACATTTATACTAGTGATTGCACTGTTACCCAAATAACTTCTATTACCTCTAGTGATCATACCCTAATCACCAATTTAGTACTTTCACTAGCCTAGTATGAATGAATAATTAACTACCAGACTTGATTACAATTAGTATGATTAACTACCAGAGGACCATAGCATTAACAATACAAACCTGTACCAGCAATCCATCATGCCAGCAGCAGATCACTTCTTCAGATGCAAGTGATTATAAATAAATAAAAATGCAAGATTGAGACACAGGGCAACAGTCTAGTATGATGAAACAATCGAGCTAAAGAATTTGTAAACAGAAAAAACCTTAAAAAAACACTTGAGGGGTAATAGGTAATTGTAGATTTCAAACTATAAAGAAAGACAACAATTCCACTTCTGAAATGAAACATAACTGAAACAAAATTTAAGTCACCAAAAACATTCAACCACATAAGATTTTAGGATCCAAACTACATGGATGACTGATCTAATTCGGTACTGATACGACATAAAAATCTAACATGTTCAACTATAAAACAGAAAGTTTCCAAACAAAAGAGTAAATAAACCAATGCAAACAAAACTTTCCCCTTGTTGCATCACCATTTCCTGCAGCCTCTTAACGGTTAGCCTTAGCAACTCTTTCAATCTCGTCCTTCTTCTTGATAGCATAACTACAGATAAACAGAGGAAAATAAATCAAATTTAATCAAACTGAAGATAACAAAAAATAAACTAGCCTTGAAAATAAACGAGCAACCCATGATCAGTACCTGTTAGAGGAACCCTTTGCAGCATTAATCAGTTCATCAGCCAAGCATTCAGCAATGGTTTTGATGTTCCTGAAAGCTGACTCACGAGCACCAGTTGTAAGCAAATAGATTGCCTGGTTAACACGTCTCAAAGGTGAGATATCCACAGCCTGACGCCTAACAACTCCAGCAGACCCAATACGAGTGGCATCTTCACGAGGACCACTGATTAACACAAAAAGCCCATAATGTAATCAGAAAGCAGCGTAAGCTAATATGAAATTAACCCAGAAAAAAAATATATATAAACAAAATAACTATTAACATATTGGCATCCACCTACAGACCTATTAACAACAGCATCAACAATGACTTGGATTGGGTTGAGGTCAGTGAGCAAATGGATGATTTCCATGGCGTGCCTAATAATCCTGACAGCCATGAGCTTCTTCCCGTTGTTTCTTCCGTGCATCATAAGAGAGTTCGTAAGCCTCTCAACAATGGGGCACTGGGCCTTCCTGAATCGCTTCACTGAGTACCTCCCAGCAGTGTGAGGCACATAAGTGGCGTGTTTCGCTGGCACCACTCCAACGTAATCGGCCAGGGAGATGTCACTCACCTGAAAACGAATTCGAGGCCGAACAGGCAATAAATCAAACAGATTGTAGGCATGTACGAAAATCAACCAACAATGATAATATTAATCAGAACCTGGACGTCGTCGAAGCTCCAGCGGTTGAAGAGCTTGACGTCGTGGTGAGGCAAAGTGGGTTCTACTGCAGCAGAAGCCGGAACTGGAGCCGGAGCAGGAGGTTCAACAGCAGCCATTGCGAAGAGGATCAGAGAGAAGAGGAGGGTGCGGCGCTGAGGAGATGGAGAGAGGCGAAGCGGCTGAAGGGTTTAGATGCAAAATGAAATCTTTGGGGCTAGGGTTAGAGCTTAGAAATAGGGAAATGTGGCCGAATGATCTTTTGGGTAAATGGGTCAAGTCATGTGGTTGGGCCTAATTTGACCCAATTGCATCTTTTCTTTTCGTTTGTCAATGGACCCAATTGAAACTTGGATACGTATAATAAGACCTTATGGCCTTCATTTTTTGGGTAATGATTTCCTTATTCTAATTTTATCAACTTACATTTTTTTAAAAATTATAAAATGGAGTGTAAGTGTATAAAATTGGAGTGGGGAAATCACTACTCAATTTTTTTGTGATTATACGAACACAAGATAAATGTTTTTGGACTAAATTATTTAAAGGTTTTTTTTTTTTGGGCCACAGTTAAAAAAGAGAAATGGGGTATCTCACACATAGAACCAAAGTATCATAAGAGTTTGACCATGAGATCAATAGTCTGTAAGTAAAAGTCTTTTTTCATTAAATTAAACATCGTTGCCATTTAAATTATATTAATTATCTGAACGTTATTATTACTAAGTGAATTTATAAATGTTGTGCCTTCAGTTATTAAATTGGACAAATACCAACATATTTTGACTTACAATTCAATTATAGAGGGGTAGGTCAACGTAAGAGTGAAATAAAACCCAATAAAATTGAATAAAATTTCAGAAAGATTATTAGATTTTGCAACATTCATAATTGATGGGGTGCAGTGCACCGTCCCCTATGCTTCCCCCTTCATGTCATACTTGCCTAACCTATTAGCTGCAAGCATTGCGATGCGCGGCACTAATGATTTGACCACACATCATTTTTGTCAATTTTAGCACTAATCTTGCTGGTATCTTCAAACACCAAAATAGACGGTATCTTTTTTTGTGTTAATTATTTAAACCAGTACAAAACGAAGTTTGGTTTAAGTAGTTGTCTTGTCTCATTTGTTTTTCCTTTTCTTTTAAGCAATCAAATAGATCTTGACCAGAAGTAGATTGAACAGTGTGAGTGACAAAGGCTTCAACCCATGGTAAAATGACATTCATTAAACGAAAATCTTTTTCTAACAATCACAATTTTACATGTGTGTGCAGAATTTTAAATTATTCTGCTAGTTAAAATTCTTTTGCAAGTTATGTTTCGACAATAATCATTATGAAAGTTCGCCTAAGAAAGTTCGCAACTAATGAACGATAAAGACATTGTTTTAGGTAAGGATGCAATCAATGTCTTCATTTAAAAAAGAGGACAAAGTATATTCTTAGGACAAAATTCAAAAAATCTCCATATACTTATTTATGCTTTCATGTCAAAGACACTCATGATTGTTTGTGCCCTAGCAAAGTATTGTTTGAACCGTATGCATAATTGATGATGAATTTGGTAAAAGAAGCATCCTAATAGTAAATTAGTAATATAGATTATTTTGCTCCAACATATCTCTAGATGTGTGGCATGATGTCATGAATATTCCTCAACAAAAGTGGCAGTGGCACTAAACAAGTCTTTCGAGATAAGGAGCAATGAGCTAGGTAAGCTAGTTAACAGTTATAGATGGGGGACAATGAAAGGCTATCCCACTCTCACGCATGGACTAACATAATTTGAGAGAGTAATTGATTTCTAGCATCGCCTTAAATAATAAAATATAATTTTACGTTATATTTTTTCACATTGATTTATACTTTATTGGAGGAAGTCAGGAGTACTCAAATCTCATGATATATAATTGTTGAAAGAAAAAAATATTATATTATCGGCAAAATGATTTGTTGGAAGATTACTAATCTTCGTGGGTACTATGGAGATTTGAATCGAGAATCACCAAACTAAACTCTCACACACTACACGAATGCTATGACTCGAACTTAAGATATTTTTTGAAGGAGCAATTGCTCCAAACCACATTAATGAGTCTTTTACCTCAATGGTTTAATAATGTAATGAAATATATATATATATATATATATGTTTTTTTTTGTAGCACTCATTTTTCTTATTTTTTTGAGAAAAATTATAGAATTCTAAAAGATAAGCGGGCTAATATTTAATTGTAGTGAATTTTGTTGTACAATAAAGACTAAAGTACAAAACTAGCACTAAGAGCCTCTTCATAGGTCCGCCATTGACTTCATACTAAGGGAGCATTTTTTAATAAGTATTTAAGTTAAGGATTGGTTACATACTTCTAATCTCGGTTGGTGGATTACATCTAAAAGACTACTAACACATTTAATGAATACAATTCAACGCTCAAAATTAAAAATATGTAACAAACCCTTCACTTCAAATACTTATTAAAAAATATCACACATACTAAAAATGTGTTCTTTTGCCACTCAACCATAACACAAACATGTGTCAAATGTCATCACTCTCTTTTATTGACAAGAAAAAATGTAATCCTTCTTTTTAATTAGAAATTTTTCCAAAAAAACCAAAAGCGAAGAAAAGGAAGCGATAAAGAGAAGAAAAGAAAAGCAAAAGGCAAAGAAAGAAGAGGAGGGGAGAGAGAGAGAGAGAAAGAAAAGGGAAAGACAAAGGAATGGAAAGTCGGCGCCTCATGTCTTCTTAGCTTAGCCGACCAATCATCACGTCCTTTTCTCCCCCACCTCTCTCCCCTGTTCTCCACCACCACCAAAATCTCTCTCTCTCACTGTGTTTTCCACTTTCTTATAAAACCCTAACTGCCTCTTCCCCTCTCCTTTTCTTCTTCTTGTTTGTTTCTTCCTCTCCGTTTTTTTCACATTTTTTTCCGTTTCATTATTTTGGTTTTAACTTCTTTAATTTCTCTCTCACTCTCTCTTTGCGGTTCCTTCCGTATATTTTTTCCCAATCGGAAGACGCCTCAAAATTCTATCTCAGATCTTTCTGAAAAAGATCTTCTTTCGTGTTTTTCAAAGCTTCCTTTCAATCTTATTTGCTTTTGTTTTGTTTTTCGTTTCTGGGTTCTTTCGGAGATTTGGTTTTTGTTATTTTTGTTCTAGAAATTATGAAAGGCGCGGTTGTACAAGCCGTGGTTGACAGGGTTGAAGATGGCGAGAAGGAGAAGAAGAAGAAGCAGCGCCGTCGCCGATCTAAACAAAACTCTTCCACCTCAGGTACTTTGATTAATTTCCCTTTTTCTTTTTTCTTTTTTCCTATTTCATTGGTTTTCGGATATACAATAAGCACACTGAGCAAGTTTCATTTCTGAATTACTGGTTTTGTGTCACTGAGTTTTGAAGGTACAAACTCAGTCTTGACTTGGTTTAAACAGAAAAATTGATTAATGTGGGTATTAGTATTTTCGTGTTTTTGTCTCTTTATGTTTATGCTTCTGTCAGTAACCTATTGGTGCTGTTTAGCTGCTGGGTAATCTAAATCCTAGTCAAGGAGTGGGATTATCCTGCAAATTCTAAGGTAATCACTACCTGATTGGATCAATTTGGACTTTGATGGAGATATCTAGTGCTCTCTGAATTCTAAGTTCAAGTATTTTTCTGATATTTTTGCTTAAAAAGCATAATTTCTTATTTTGTTCTTTTCATCTTTATTTTACTGAATAAGTTGTCATTATGCTGAATAAGTCACATATAGTTCTTAGTGGTGAATATCTTTATGAATATTGTTATAGTTTGCTTTTTCTCTTTTCTTACCCTTTTAATGCGGTGTTTCTTTTGCTCCTATAATGCACTGTCGTGATTTGATCTTTGTGTGTCTACTTTCTCTGTTGTGTGTGTTCATTGGTGCTGACTTTCATGTTTGGTTTTCCCCTCTTGTTAATAGCAGCATCTAATTCAGCAAATGAAATACGCAGTGAAGTTTCTGAGTGCTTGGGAAATGGAAGAACGTCTGATCATGTAACCACACCCTTGAAGCAACATCAGTTTGTCCTGCATCCTCCATATGAGCATGGAATGATCAAAGCATCTAATTTTCCCTTCAGTTCATTGCCAACATTGCACATCAATGAACAAGAAAATCCTGAGGATGTGCAAAGTTTGGAAAATCAACATTCTCTCCCATGTGATCCTGGTCAAAGAGTGTGTGCAAATTCTTGTCCCGAATCAGTGGCTTGTGGAGAATCACCTGGAATATTTATACTAAAGGATTTCCCTCATCACATTGAACGTTATGCTCCAAGAAAATACTTTACTCCACACTGGTCTATGGAGGCTACTAATGACGCTATAGAGGTAAATTTATTAGGTCTTAATGACACGATTCCTGTGTTGCTTGCTCGTTGTATATGATTCTATTTGTAGGTGAATGGACCTCTGTTGCTGAAGAAAGTACTTACCGTGACTCATTTTTATCTTATTTTTCAGAAAGGTGAAGCTTTTAAAGCTCTGTTTAGAGTCAATGCACACAACAGACATGAGGTTTGTTATCTTATTTCTTTCTCATCTTGTATATGGAGATGCAGTGTGGGCTTAAGATTTCTCAATGCTCCTCATTCATAACTTCCTCGGTGGATAATATGCATACTGTGCTCTGTGCTGGTAGGCCTATTGCAAAGTTGATGGAGTACCAACAGATGTTCTCATTGACGGACTTGCTGAGCAGAATAGAGCTGTAAGTGGAATTATTATCTCTCACATTCTGTGTCTTCACTAGAAGAACTTTTGGCTCGTTTGCTTTTAGCTGGCTTGTAATGTTATTGTAACATTCCCTTTTTTTGTTTTTTTTGTTTTTTGGGTGGGGAGTGCAGTTCATAATTGCTTTGTATTGACTTCTTATATGTAGGTGGAAGGAGACATTGTGGTGGTTAAGGTTGATCCCTTACCGTTATGGACTAGGATGAAAGGGTCAGCTGGAACTTGTACCAGTTCTGCACCGTTGGATGATTTTAATTTGCAACTAGAAAATAATGTGGTTGCAGGTTATAACTGCAAAGGTAAAGCTAAGGTAGATGAGGTTTATTTGTATGGTAATGATCGAAGTAGCCTGCTTCCTGAGAGGGGATCACGACCTGAGGAATCTGTGGGTGAATCTTTTCATTCAGGGCCAATTGGACAATCAAGTTATGATCATGTTGCTGGAAGGTACCCCTTGCCTTCAGATTCTATACAAGCAGGTTCTCCTGAGCAGAATGAAGTTAGACTTTCAGTAGAGAGGCTGTGTGCCATGATCAATTCATTCCCTTCAAAACGACCAACTGGCAGGGTTGTTGCTATCGTTGAAAGGTCTCCTCGTAGAGATGCTATTGTTGGTTTTCTTAATGTAAAACAGTGGATTTCTTACAGGGAGTTTTGCAGAAAAGACATGAGAAAGAACAAAAATTCGTCATTTTCTAACCATGAGTACATCCAGATGACCCCAATTGACCCAAGATTTCCAAAAATGGTGGTCCTTGTGAGAAACCTTCCTGATTCAATCAAGAAAAGATTGGAGAATGGTGATGAAACAATCGAAATGGAGTTGTTTGCTGCGCGAATTGATGAATGGGATGAAGAAAGTTCTGCTCCCCAAGCTGTCATCTTGAATGCTTTTGGGCGGGGATGTGAATTACAGCCCCAAATTGAAGCAATTTTATTTCAAAATGCAATTAATTCATCTGAGTTTTCTCCTGAATCACTTTCCTGCCTTCCTCATCTCCCCTGGGAGGTGCCTCAGGAGGAATTCCAAACTAGGAGGGATCTCCGAAACTTGTGCATATTTACTATCGACCCTTCTACTGCCACTGATCTAGATGATGCTCTCTCAGTTGATAAATTATCCAATGGAATTTACAGAGTTGGTATCCACATTGCTGATGTGTCACATTTTGTTTTACCTGGCACACCCTTAGATGAAGAAGCTCAATCTAGATCAACAAGTGTGTATATGTCACGGAGGAAATTACCAATGCTACCTCCTTTGCTTTCAGAGAATGTTGGTTCGCTTAACCCAGGAATAGAGAGACTTGCATTTTCAATTTTCTTGGACATGAATCATGCTGGGGATGTTGTTGACCGATGGATTGGCCGCACTGTGATAAGATCATGTTGCAAGCTTTCTTATGAACATGCTCAAGACATTATTGATGGGAAATTTAATTTGGAAAGTGTGGACATTCCAGGAAATGGTCGTCCTCAGTTGCATGGCCATTTTGAATGGTTTGATGTACTTAGGTCTGTAAAAGATCTTCACAAAATTTCCAGAATTTTGAAGGAGAGGAGGTTTAGTGATGGGGCTCTTCAGCTTGAGAGTTCTAAAGTTGTTATTCTGTTTGATGAATATGGAGTTCCGTATGATAGCATGCATTCTGAACAGAAGGAATCAAATTTTCTTGTGGAGGAGTTTATGCTTTTAGCAAATAGAACAGCGGCTGAAGTGATATCTAGAGCTTTTCCTGATAGTGCATTACTGCGTAGGCACCCGGAACCTAACCTGCGCAAACTCAGGGAATTTGAAGCATTTTGTTCCAAGCATGGTCTAGAATTGGATACATCTTCTTCTGGTCAGTTCCAACTTTCATTAGAGAAAATCAGGGAAGAGCTCAAGGATGATTGCGTTCTGTTCAATATTCTCATGAATTATGCTACAAAGCCAATGCAACTGGCTGCTTATTTTTGTAGTGGGGAATTGAAAGACAAAGAAAATGATTGGGGTCACTATGGGTTGGCAGTTCCTCTGTACACTCATTTCACTTCACCGCTACGTCGGTATCCTGATATTCTGGTGCATCGTACGCTATCCGCGGCTATAGAAGCTGAGGAGTTATTGTTGAAACATTGGAGAATGTTGAATAATTTTAACAGGGAAGATGAATGTAGAATGAAATGTTTCACTGGTATTTATTTCGATAAAGATGCTGCTGAGTCCTATGAAAGTAGGGAAGCGTTATCAGCTGCATCAATGAAGCATGGAATTCCCTGCTCTGAATTGCTTATTGATGTTGCTGCTTATTGCAATGAGAGGAAGCTGGCCAGTAGACATGTCAAGGATGCTTGTGACAAGCTCTACATGTGGGCCCTGCTGAAGAAAAAAGAGGTATGATATTTTATTTTAGCTTTCTTTCTCTCTTTTGGTTTGTTAATGATATCATACTGCATTATGTGACTGATAATGATACTTTTGTGTCGGGACCTTTTTTCGTATTATGTGAACTCATGAGTTTATTTGGATATATTTGTACTTCCTGAATCCTATTAAGATGGTAAATCTATCTTCGTTGTTGCTATTTAGCTGAAGAGCAGTGTGTCACAAGTTTTCGGCTCTCATTTCATCACCTGTAACCTGGTAGAGAATGATGATTCTATAATTTGATGTGCCAAAATGAACTGATGAGCTCCTATCTTGTATCAATTTGTGTTGTTTCGTAGTGACCACGACATCATCTGATTCCCTAGCATCTAGTGTTAAAGAGACTTATAGCATCTTCTTAGCAATCCTTGTCTTGAATCTTCTGTCTTTGAGCTAATGGTTTGTAAAAGAGGTGGACCTATGATTATTTTGGAGTGCTCTCATTTTGCACTTTACACATTGGATATATATATATATATATATTTTTTTTTCTGTGTTTAATATTTGGGTTGTCTTTTTTCTGGTTTCAGATTTTATTATCAGAAGCAAGAGTAATGGGTCTAGGACCTAGATTCATGTCCATTTATATCCACAAGCTAGCTGTAAGTAGCTTTCTAACTGTTTTATATCTTTATGCGACTATAGTATGGGGATCCATTTGCAATTAACTGTTACACCTACTACATGCCTTCAGGTTGAACGTCGAATATATTATGATGAAGTTGAGGGCATGATGGGCGAATGGCTTGATGCCACATCCACATTAGTGCTGACTTTATGTTCTAACAGACGCTCGCTCAGGAGAGGTAGTCCTGGTAAATGTAGGGCGCTTGAAGATGTTGCCTTGGTCGCAAGACCTTATGACCTCAAAGCTGAACTGGGTGCAGTTGGAAATAGTACTAATGAAGGTGCTGCAGCCCTAGATGTTGGTGTAGCCATCCATAGTTCTAACGAGAGTGAAATCGATCCTCTGGTTTTCCCCCTGACTCTGCGTGTTCTTTCAACAATTCCTGTAGTACTTCATGCAATTGGGGGTGATGATGGACCCATTGATATCGGGGCAAGGCTATACATGAGCTCATATCTCTGCTAGATTGGGGTTTTGAATCAGTTGACGCACTTGTTCGCGATGAATGGAAATTTACAAAGATCAATGATAACAGGGCTTTTTATGGCAATGGGCAGGCTCTGTTGTAGATACGAAACTAGTGTATAGTCCGAATAGAGTCTTAGAAGAAAATAATAATTTTACGGTTTAATCTCTGCTGATGCTCTATGGGATATGTCTTATGCTGAAATGTTTTCGTGGGTGGTGTTGATAAGGGTGGGTGGTTGTGTGTGTGGTGGTGGTGGCATTGGCTTTATAGCAGCTGTTTTTAACAGAGCTGCTTTACTGGAAGAGGCCCCTGTTTTTGTTGGCCAGTTCCATCCAGTGTAACTTGGTTAAAATGCGCCCATGGCTGGCGCTTCGGCACCGAGTTTCTTAGCCGAATTTGTGGTTTAATTTTCTTTTGTGTTATTTATTCCTGGACTGCTGCCCAATAAAGTTTTTGGCTTTGGGTGACCAGGATTAGTGGTAAGACATTAGCCATATGTTTGGTCTGTCATAAACGACTGGTAGTCCCCCAGTTGAATCACATGTATGTTATCTTTGTGCTCGAATGAAAAAAGGTAACACTTTTTTATGTTTGTTTATGCAATGAATTATTTTTCTTTCTTTCTGAGTACTAGCTTGAGGTTTTTTTTTTATATTAAAAATATATATATTTTAGAATTAAAAAAAAATAGGTAGTTGTGTTTTATAAAAATAAAATCTATTATTTGATTTTTCTTTGAATTTTAATTTTTTTAATATGAAAAGGTAAGAATTTATCACATTATCCTTATTTAATTAATAATTTTAATTCTTAATGTTTGAATTAATTAAAAGTATTTTTTTGGTATTCTAAATGTTTTATAATTCTCTATCTTTTATTTTATATATATATATATAGATTTATTCTGAATGAGATGAGGATTATTAAATTAAACATTTGTTATGCTTCATGATAAATGTGTTAGTTTTTCAGTTTTAAACTTCTTGAAAAATGTTAATCAATTATTTTCTTACAGATTTGTCCCTTTAAATATTTAATTATTCATTAAGAAAGGATAACTTTGAGTTATTTGGAAATTTAATTAAAAATGTATGTTTCTGAAAGAGGTTTTTATTTTTTATTTTATTGGAATCCTTTTTCTATCCGGTTTTCCAACCCTATGACATCTCATTATCCCATTAATCTTTTAAGATTTATTCCGAAAGAAAGAAGAATTATATAACTATGAATATTAGAAAATTAATATTTTTCGGAAAAAAGAATTATAAAACTATAAACCTTAGAAATATTTTTGGTCTTTAAAAAAATATTATTCTAAGAAAAAGTTAAGATGTCCAATTGCGCAGCCAAACAGTAGGTGCCGAAAGTTTTCGCGGGAAAATCTAAGAGAAGAAGATGGCGTCAGTTATCGGATGGTACGGACCGCTCATCGACTTGTCCAAGGCGGCGCTTCACGTCGGCGATTACGTTCAGCTTGTCGTCTTCGTCCACAGAACGACTCCTCTTCAGGTGTCGTATCTCTCTGGACTCTCTTGTCTGCTATTTCCTTTCCTTTCTTTTTCTTTTTTATATTTTTAAAATAAGAATTTTATTTTCTCAAAGTATAAATTGTCAAAAGGCGGAGAGGTAATCCGAACGGATATCCAAGTGGGAGATGAGACGAGACCGTTCTTCTCCGTATCCTTATGGCAGAAGCCAATAGCATCCATGGCTGTAGCTGGCGACGTTGTTTTGTTACAAAGTGGGTAAAGCTGCAACTGCAAGCTTTAATCTTTATATTTTATTTTATTTTATTTTCAAAATCCAATTAATCTTATACATTTGAATTTTCTTTCTGATGTATACATTCTAGCCTTTGCCAATTAATCACTGTCTAATTTGTTTTTGGTGGTATTTTGATTTCAGATGTGAAGATAACAAAATATGGTGATGTTGTTGAGGCCAGAACGCACCACTACTCATCCTTACAATGTCTACTTCACCCTTATGATTCCATCCTTACTAAAGGTATAATATTTTTACAAATCACTGAAAGAGTGTAATGTCCGACATGTTGTTAGGCTGTGAATCAGGATCTTCTTTTTATGAAAAGAATTTACAAAAAGAATAATCTTGATTGATAGTATGACAACATAACATGTTAGATTGTCGGGCAAAAGACGTTACATGCTTGTAACTTTTTGAGGCCAAAGTGTAAGAGGTTGCTGTTTTAATATTTAGGTGTCAATGACTTGATAGAGGAGTGTAGAGTTGGGATAGCAACAAAAGAAAAGCTTAGAAAGGTAGTAGAATGGGTGAAGAAGAGCAACACAACTCATGAGTTCCATGCCTGTCAGCTGCAGGAGGGGCAACTCTCAAGAAACTGGAAGCTCCCGGAAGAGAGGAAACAGCCTAAGGACTGTTTCTCACTTTCGCAATTATCACGCCTACCTGATTCTTGCAAGGCCGTCTTCTATGCATCCGTTGCTGAAATTTTTCTGCCGTTTACCTTGTCATCTCCTGCTGAATGTGAGTTACTTGACAAGGAAGACATGTTTGTCAGTAGGAGATTATATAAAACAGGAAATGGCGGTTTAGCAACAGATCTCATTTGTACAGGGTGCGAGCTTTGTGGTTCCCCTTTGGAGCTGGACAGGTATGGATATCAGAGCATCTGAGATTTCTTATGCTTTGGTACCATGGCAATGTGTGATTTTGGTTGCTGAATTAATGTCAATGGTGAATTCTTTGGTGCATTTCCCTGCAGTGAGAACATGTTTAAGCAGAATGGAGTTGCACTTTATTGTTCGGAAAGCTTGAACCGCCTTCATGTCATAAGCCTCGTATACAAGCCCTTCATGGTATGAACTTTTTTTCCCTCTAGTTTAACCTTTCAACCATGATTTGTTTCAGTCTGGTTGTTTTTCTGAATTCTTGATTGTTATATGCATGTTAAGCATGGCTATTTCTCTTGATCCATCTGCAGTTGTATGTATGGGACGAATCGGATTATGCGCCACTCCTGGTCAGAAACAAGGCCGCAGAGCTCTTGTTTGGGAACATCAAGGCTGAAAGAGTCTATTCATGCTATAGGGGGAGAAAGCATGCTGGAGAAGTTGATTTGAAAGAGATTCCCACACATAATTCAAAAAGCATCGGGCAAACTAAAGCTGCTGCCGACAAAGGAGTTTTGGTTTCTTGTTCATCAGATGTACACAAGAAGAGCTTGGAAACAAAGGGAAAACACTGTTTTCAGGAAAATATGAACTTCTATGGGATTTGGTTGATTCTTCTGAAAACACTACTGCAGCAAGGAAAGAACAGCCCTTTCAGATTTGAAGTCAATGTAAATGCTGGTTTGGATAAGGAAAATGGGAGGTTTGAAATGGTTTCTGTGCAGATGCCATGCTTCAGAACCAAATGATCTTCTGATAATATTTAATGTTCATGTTGTAACAATTAAGGTTCATAAGTCAAATTTTCTGCGCAACTTCAATGCAATTTTCATAAGGAAGTTTCATCCGAGAGAGATCTAGCATGAACTCATTCATAATTAACAACTTCTGAGTGATTATTAACCCATGAAACAAGAATGCTCAGAACAGAAACAAAGAGCCATCATTACAGAAAGAGATTTAGCTTTAACAGCAAAGCAATCTGAAGAGAAAATGATAGCAGCCAAGAATGCGGCCTATTGCTCCATATGCACAAGACTAGGACTCGGCTCCAGTCTCAGCAAAAGAAGCATCAGTTGCAGAATGTTGGGCTTCTAAGAGCTGCTTTTGGCGTTCTGCATGTTCTCTTTCACACTGAGTGATTCCCATAATAATATCAAGCATGGTACCAGTTGTGCCAAAGAACACAAGTGGCGCTAAAGATTTCTTTTTTATCCCTACTGGAATTGCTAGCAAAGCCCCAGCTACTGAAAATACCCAAGTGCCCAACGCGCTGCAGATAATAATGTAGAGTATCACTTAACTACTCTTCAAGGTAAAAAATAAACCAGGACAAGATGAAACCGGGAAAGATTGTCTTTACAATGCCAAAAAGAGCAAGAGCTTATGAACCTATTGTGTAATGAATTTGATATGCTGTACTGAAGTTAAGCCAAATGATATGACAGAATGAACAAAATTCCAAAAATCTTATTCATAATTGTTCATAAGATATACAAAATAGTGAGGGCTAATAAATGAATGCCTCAACATTTTTCTCATTCATGAAAAAGCAGGGATCCATGGGACAAGATAAACAATGAAAATGAGAAGCCTCAATTTCCATAAACAACCATAAAAATGGGGAACAAAGCAGCACAGAACTACGGATAGCTTCGATATTGAAGGGCAATTGTGAAAACAAGTTTCAGTAGATAGGTCAAAACAAGTTGTGTATAGAAATCAGTTAATTTATTTTCAACATCAATTTATATAATATTCTTTTTGACATGTGGAACACTAATATGTAATACTATAATGACTAAACTGTTCCAAGATCTATGCGTGATATGTGACGAAAAACACTTCATAACACTAAGAACATTGGTTAATGTTAGAAATGTGAGTGACTATAGGCAAAATCTGTCATAGAGAAGCTTTGATATATCTTACTGTTCAATGATTTGGAAAACAAGTATATCTCACTTTAAAATGGCACCCTCAAGAGCTCAGGAAATGATTGAATATGCAGGGTTAAAAAAGAAAATTCAACGAAGTATGACCACACAGGTAGAACAATCTTATGTTAAACCTTAGCTGATCATATAACTGCTTAACACATCCAACAAAATATGTCATTGCTTCCAATCCCATAATGCCATCATGGAACACATGATAAGGATCATTTTGTCAAACATTTATCTCATTCATGCTAAGAACCAGAAAAGGCCACAAACTTCCAATGAATTCCCAATGCTTTAATAAGAATTACAGTCACTACAGTTCTAAAATGGTAAAGATATTTGAAACAAGAAATTGATTAATTCAAAAATTTGGAGAGCACCAGTGACACTTCACAAACATAGAAATAGTAAAGATTCAAGCACAACGTGGAAACAAGTCAAGGAAGAAAGACTAAACTCACTTGGAAACTGAGCAATCCTCAAGGTGCTTAACAGGCTCTTGGCTTCCCATTGTTCTGTTTTTAGCTACACTTTGTGCTTATGAGAAGCAATCCACCTCAATCCTGTTTCACTCTGTTGTCAGTTTTAAAAACTGTAGCTTCTCTTCCTCATTTTACTAAATAAGATACTTACCATGAAGCTCTGTAGAAGATTTTGATTGTGAAAGTGTTTCAAATGAACACAAAAATATCAAACTAATATGCTGGACATGGGCGACCAAAACCCTAGACACAGTGTAAAAGCCCAAAGCAAAAGCAGAACAAAAAAAATGGAACAAATAGCGATTGAAGTTTGAAAATTTATTGATATCCATTGAAGTGTACGGCAATTGAAGCTCACCTGATCAGACACAGCCGAGAAGATTAAGCTTTCAGAGTCCAGAGAGTATAATTTTTGATTTTGTGCCCTGTGATTCGGTCCTTACTTACATGGGCCGGTTCGGGTCTCTCTCTATTGCAGGAAAGCCCAAATTCCGGCCCACCTGATATAAACAGAGGAAGAGGAATGAAATCGAAGGAGGATCGAAAGATGATGAGAGGTGTAGGAGGACCTCTTCTATGTATAGGCGATCTGCTGAGCGATGTGGGAGAATCAGATGCTTCACCACTACCACCACAACAACAACATGAACCCTCTTCATCTTCTCCTGTTTCCAGCTCCACTGAAAGCTTGGACCTCACCAAGTTATTCCAGGTTTCTTATTCCACAATCTCATTGTTTGTTTGATTCTCATTTATTTGAATTCATTTGCATGACAGAAAATCCTTTTGAGAATTAGGTGGGTTTTTCACGTTTTTGTTTGGAAATTTGGAAACCCAGTAAGAGAAAATAATAAATACTAATTTGGACTTGAGGACCTTTTGGTTATGCATCAAGTACTGTTCACCCAATTATCTATGGCTATCAGATTATTGCAAATGTATTGTGTTCAATAGGCAGATGGGTAAAGTGCATAACTTAATATGGAAATTGGATTTTTGAGGTTATGAGCAAGTTCGGTTAATTTCATGAAAGTGTTGGTGTATATGATGTTGTTGTAAGGTTTTGCTAACTGCTTTGAAAGAGAACAGTTTTCTGCATTTTAAAAATAGTGTTGCATTCTCTTATTTATATGGGAGTGTTCCTTATTCCATATACCATGTTTGCTTCAGGAGAACTATGAGCAGTTGAACGAGGCGCTTGCGGGTACAGACCACTCATGGGCAGCTCTTACTTTGAAGGTGATGAATGATCCGTATTAGAAGATATGAAATGCATACATATAGATTCTGCTTGGATGAGCATTTTTATGTTTTCCCTTACGGTAAGATCTATTGCATTACAATTATCATTCACATAATTGGGTATGTAGAAAGAAAAACCTCATAACACCATACAAATTAATGTAAAAACTTGACAAAAATATAGATAAAACCCAGATCATGGATGCACGTACTGTCTATACGATTTCAGAAAGAAACCCCCTGTAATGTATTTGACAATCACTCCTCACAGAAAAAGGCCCCATAATCTATTTGGCAATTCCTTCAAAGTTGTATGGACAGAAAGTTTTCAAACAGCCCGACAAGCAAGGATGAAGAGGAAAGTTCCAAGTCTTCAAAACTTTCAAGGACTTGTTTTGTCATATGTCCTTCTTAGAAGGCAGTTTATTAATTATAAGCCCTCAAAAAAATATATTCATGCATTGTCAGCTTCACTCATTTAATTTATATTTTAGGTATTCGGTACGGTACGGTATTGAGCGGTACCAAATACCTGGTACCGCTACCTTACCATACTCCCTTGGTACGGTATTGAATATCTCCTCATCCCAAATGAAACGGTATGAAATCGGTATGGTATGGTATAGTTAGTGTACGGTTTCGGTATTTTGGCTTTAGATGCCCACCCCTGGATGCACGTACTGTCTATACAGTTTCAGAAAGAAACACCCTGTAATGTATTTGACAATCACTCCTCACAGAAAAAGGCCCCATAATCTATTTGGCAATTTGTTCAAAGTTGTATGGACAGAAAGTTAGAAGGATAGCACATTATTTTTTATTTGGTACAACAACATATTGATTTTCATTGGGTGCATCGTGAATGTTTTGTTGATTGAGGTACACTGTGGATTGATGTATACAGTGGACAGCTTCTGAAAAGTTATTAGTGGTTTTTAATATTTGTTAAGAGCATTTAGTAACACTAAATTTTTGTGCTTTGGTTAAGAAATTACCAACTTGCGAGTTTTAAAATATTGTATATATTCTGATTTTTTTTTTTTTTCTCTTTTTAAAATTATCCCAGTTATGCAGTGCTCTGGATACTGCGAACAAGTTAGTTCAGTCAACAAACTCAAATGTCATGTCATTGTCGGAGAAGGTTGGAGAGCTTGAGGGAGTTGTCAAGAGGGCAGATTCTGCCATAGCAGCAGCAAGGGTCGTCCATGGCTCACTAAACAAAACAGAGGGAAAACTTATTGGCAATGAAAATGTCAAATGATCTTTGTCTCCTAAAACAAGGTTAGTTTGTTTTTAAGGGAAAAGAAATGAACATACCAACTCTTAAAAATTGTGACGCTCCCCTTAATGTATGAATTTAAAAGTTTATTAATTAATGTGAAAGATATTAGATCAAGATACAAAGACTTATTGTCGCATGAGTGCAGTCTGCTTATCCTTTTAAAAATCTTCCTGTGTCTTTAATTATAAAATACCCCTTGTGACCGAAGATGCTAAATGCCATATCAAGAACTGTAACTGTAAGCATGTTTAACATAATAAACTTTTGATAGTTTTTTCATTTGCACAAGAAAATGATATTTTAATTATCTAAGGGGAGTAAGAAAGGAAACCAGCATGATACAATTAAAACTTTGCGTCTTTATGGATAAAGAACAGACCCCTTTCTTGCTTATTCTCTGAAAACGGCTCGTTAAACTGAGAATTCTGGTTTCTACAGTCTAGAGATTTATTCCAAGTAGAAACCTGTAGAGTATACATCTTCATGTAGAATTTTTCCCAGCAAAGGGTTCATGGTCTCACTAGGATAACAAATCTCTATCCTTCATTCCTATTTTCTTGATATTATTTGTGAATCATCAAGCTCATAAAAACCTTTTATGAACTTGATATTCTTAGTTGAGAAGTTAGAAGTCTTAAAGGTAGGTTTGGTTCTTGTATTCTTATTTACTATATGCTCCATCAAAAAGACTCCCTAGTATAAAGTAGCATTGGAAATCTCATTGACTTGGCTATTGATTAGTTGAATGATTCCAATATGCATTGATGAATCTGATCATTCGAAGCTGTGACATTATTGGCTTTTGATGTCTTCGTAGGACCTAACTTTCCAGTGTTGAGTTGAATATTGTTGACAAATCTGTAGACTGTTGCTTCTAGTCCCAGAAACTAAATGGGAGTGTTTGCTGTTTGAAGCCTAGGATTGTAAACATGTATGAAGCCAGATCAGATCTGTTTAAATTGTTGAGTAGTGTAGAGGTTTGTTCTAGAAACCGGCTGCTCGTCATGTGGTTGCTGAGAAAGATTACCACTTGTACTTCCTAACTCTCCCAGTGTTACTTCGATGCTTTGCTGTCTAAACCAGAAAGAAATATTGTTAATGTAACTTGATAAACTAAAAGGAAGGAAAGTAAATAATGGCTTCGTTCGTGTCTTTGATTTTCTTGAAAGAATGTGAAAATTGAGAAAATGTTTTGAGGTTGAGGTCCATGACACTCTAGACTAAGATTACAACGTGGCCCAACTCCACTTGGCAATTTGAAACCTTATAATGGTTCAAACCCAACTAGCTCGATGATGGCTCTTTTGTCTTTTTGAGGCGGCTTGTTAACCTATCATTATTCATTGACTCGATATTATGCTCATACATAAAATCATCTTAATACACATTCTACAAAATCGGCTTATATTCCAATGTGAGAAATTGGCTCCTAACACAAGGGCAACCCTTGAGTGAACAAGCATTATTGTCCTTGGTTGGTCCCAAACTCAAGTTAGTTTTTGTTTTTGGTTGAACAATATAGGTCCCTATAATTTCTATTTCCTAAACATATACTCATCATTCTATAAATCTATGTGTAAAACCCAATTTCAAACTTAAATGACCAGTAGGATATAAGAGGTCGTAGTATTCCTATGTTTTTACATCATTGCCATTAGACTTCATATTTTATTTATAATTTATTCAAAGTATTTTATTAACTGCCATAATTGTAATTAAAACTCCCTATTAATAGCATATCAATCACCCTATTTCTTTTGGTTGTCATTCCCTCTAACATATGGCCCCTTAAAATTGCAAATTAAAAAAAAATTGTAAATTACATATCCAATAATGTATATATGAAAAATATAAATATAAAAATATAGGTATATTATTTTCCAGAAAAAAATTAACAAAAATAAGTCAATTACTTTGTAATTGAAATTTTCGTACATTTTTCATAAATTAAAAATAGGTACACAATAATTTATAGAAAATAGGTACGTTGTATAATTGAAATTTATGCACATTTTTTATAAATTGAAATTTATGCACATTTTTTATAAATTAAAAATAGGTACATTATTTAGAAGAAAAAAATAAGTTCATTATACTAGGTAAATTTTTTTACTAGGTATACATTATTGGAGAAAAAAAAAAGGTACATTATTTAGAGAAAAAAAAAATAGGTACATTATTTAGAAAAAAATATAGGTTTATTATTAGAGGAAAAAAATAGGTTCATTATACTAGGTATTGTTTTACTAGGTACATTATTAGAGAAAAAAAAAATTTGTACATTATTTTGAGAGGAAAAACAGGTCCATTTAAAAAAAAATTGTTTTAGAATGTACACTATTATTAATAAAACTATAATAAAAAAGAATATTAGTCGTATAATTCATAAAAGACAACAACATTAATTCTTAAATTTAATATTGAATTTAAATTACTAATACTTTAAATAGATTACTAATCGTAATTCAAAGAAGGAAAACACCATTAATTTAAAAATAGATTACTGATATTTTAATGTGGAATTTAATATTTAATTTCAAATAAGTTTCTAAATTAGTTCCTACATCCATTAATTACAACTATTTGGAGATCTTTCCAAATTCAAGCGGGTGTCATTAGTTACACCCTCCATAATACATTAACTTATAAACATGGGTAGTTTTGGAATTAGAAAAATACAATAAATCCGATTTTAAGTTATATTAGGTAACTTGCTTAGTTGGATCCTAGTCATCGGGTATTATTTGAAAAATTGGGTATTTTAAATAGAAAACTAAAGAAAAGGATTGTAGGTGATTTAAAACAAATTTTATGGGTTTAAGCTCAATTTATTTAAAAAAAATAAAGATATATAGAGCTTATGCTATTAAATACTTCAACAAGAGAATAAAATCGTACTGAATTTTATATTTAATTGAAAGGTGAAATCAGCATTATGGTGGGTGACAATATAGCCTCACTTACTTCCAAATTTAACCATGCATCACAAGATAAAGAAGACAACGCTGTCAACAACCCACTGTTTGATCTTTAATCCAAAGCACTGCAATTTGCATCTTCTTAATTAATTAAAGTCGCTGTCTGTTTTCAATAGAAAACCCATTTGGTGCTTTTGAAACCCCCATTTAGAAACTAATTTAAAATCATAAACATAAACAACTACTTAATTATAGCTAAACAAGACAATTAAGTAGCCATCAGTAATCACACAAAGTGGCGTCACTGCCTCCATCTTTAATCTTCTTGTTAAGGTTTATTTATTTATAAATATATTTTAAAAGATAAATTCAAGGAGTGGCCATGACATGCAACAATTATCTAGGAGCATAAACTATGGCTCCACGTGGAAGAGACCCAGAAGCTCTCCTACCTATTTCCAACCTTCTCGTTGCATACACGTGTACCAAATTTAAAATTGTACGTATAAAGATTGGATTAAGTTTAGGTTTCAAATTAAAGTACTACATTGGAACAACGAGTTCCATTTTCAGATATTGTAAGGTTGTCAAAGTGAAACATTACATCATGCTGGTGAAATGTCATGCTCATCTTCACATATTGCTGAAACTTGTGAAAAACTGATTAAGGCCAAAGTGGTTTTGGCTTTGATTAACTACTACTAGTTAATTGCATTGTAAAATGGACAAACTTACATTAAGGAAATTGTCCAAAGCCTATGAACTCACACCAGCCATCGTTTTTTTCAGTGGGTGAGGGCAAATTAACTTTGTGGGTTTGCTTGTACTTTTATAAATGATGAAATTAGAAAATAAAGAAGATAATGAGGCTCGGTTTGAAACTGCTTTTGCAAAAACTTATGTTTATAAGTGCTTCTTCACAAAGTACTTTTATTTCTGCAAGTGTACACCTCTCATTTTCTTTGTAATTTTTCATAAGTCATTGCTTGAGACCCGTCTGTTCATGGTCAGACATAATGTCGATCACTACATGTTTAAAAGAATTTAGGTTGGCTTCCTTAATTACGTGCCTTGTTGGGAAAATAAAACAAAAACAAAAACAAATCAAGATTGACATTTGTCAAGCAATGGCAACTGCCAGGACACAACATGCAACCCACAATCCTGTTCCCGATTTGTAAGCTTCGAACCTAATCAAACAAGACCTTCCTACGGTTAATGGATAAATATGAACTGCCTCAAATTAAAAACAAATGTTATATGATATCATGAAAAAGAGTTTCATGGGGATAGTTATGTAACACGTAAGTGTTTATTATCGTGATTAGGTTATGTGATAAGAAATATAAGTACACTCGATGTTCATGGGAACATATAATGTGCACATTTTATTCTCATTGAATTCTGCTTGAATTTTACATATAAGCAATATTCACCAGTTAGGTCATCCGCAATAATAACGTTAAAATTTTCTTACATTTAAAGATTATAATTTTCAAATCAATAAAAGATTCTACTTCGATGATTTTAATGTTTGATCTAAATTCTTTTTTTTCTTCATAAAACTATGATAAGCCTCAAATAATTTATGAAATTGGGTTAATGAACACATTATAGTGATTAGATTTTTATTTATATATTTATAAATTATTGGGGGAGCAGGGTTCAAATTGGAACATTCTCCATACCACAAGAACCCATGTATAAATTTTAATGCTTTTAATTGTCCCAAAAACAAAATGGTAGCTTTCTCACTTCATTATCAATTCTTTCATTTCATCACAACAAAGTCTGGCAAAGACAATGAGAAAAACAAATCAGTTGGGAGTTGCCGAGCTCCTTATTGTCCTCTTTCGGTAATTCCAACCAACACAGAATGCTGCACTGATTTACCAGTTATTTCATCAATCAACCCTCATTTGCTTGAATCGTTCATTATGTTTTGTATATATTAATGTGGCAACAGTCACATATCATCAGTTCTGAAATAAAATAAAATAAAATAAAAGTCACATATCTGTCATCATTTATATAATGTAGCTTAATATATATATATATATATATATATATCTTAACAAGCTTAATAAATTTATTTAAGAATAGAGCATGAACAAACAGTGAGGTCCCGAGTTCAAATGAGCGTCACTCTTGTAAACTCAACCGGCCAACAAAATATTAGACTCGATTGAGATAGAGGTATTTGAAAGAGAAGATTTGAATTTGATAATAAGGCTAAATTTGTTAAAAACAATTAGAAAACGTTAGATTGAATTAATATATTTGGAAGCCATGTTTTCTTTCTTTCATTGTTATTGACATACATGAATTGTAGTCATCGGAAGAAATAATTTAACCATATATATCTCATCTAAATCCCTAGATTTGGAATCCCTCCGTCCAGTCCAAATGGACCAAAACATTATTATGCTCAACCATAATTGAGATAAGCTGGTCGAATGGAGTTTGTTAGTGTTGTACATTTTGATTATTTCTTTTGATCAATAAATAATTTGACTAAGCTATTTATTATTGGGATCACTTAAAATAACGATTGCTAAGTCCCATCTCATGTTTGGTATATACTAATGGATACCAAATCACAAAACATTTTAATGAAAGTTGACAATCCTAAATTGTGTTTAAGGAACAAATAGAATTATATTTTATATCATTTTCAATTGTTTTTTTTTTTCTGAAATAATGGGCCAATGAATGCCTTGACTTTGATTATGGAATTGCTTAATTCTGATAATGGTTAACACCATCCAATGTTAGCTCCACAGATGGCAGATGCTGATCCAATTAGCAACTTTGAAAACCCTAAATGTGGAATTATAACTTCAATTTGTGCTGATTTGCATGTAGTTTCCAAGAAGATGTAAGAAATGTTGATGTCGTGGGTCCTACTTTATAGCTAGTTTTATGATATGGCTAAAGAATTTGATATGGCTCAAAATTGGGTGATATAGTTAGCTTAACGAACGTAATGTTATATAGTTATCATCAAGATTGGTACAAATATGGAGTTTCATTAATTTGGCCCAAAAGATGCATCAAACCCACATCATAATTACAACTTAAAATAACAGAGATCAAGCAGCAAAGACAAAATTCTGCTTCAGTTTAATTTATTTATCAATTATATATAAAGCAGCTGATTTTTTTTTTTTTTATTGGATGAGCAAGCTTATGTAATTTAAATGCACAGCGAAGCTCAAACAAAGACAAACTGAAAAACAAAAAGTTCAAGTTCCCCAATGTCTTCTTCTAATTAACTAATCAAACCTATGAGCTTGTTTGCGCTGATGATCTGCTGGTTGTTTGAGGAACAGTACCCGATTTATGACTCATTCATTCCATCCATTGAAATCATCAACACCCGTGATTAAGCTAATCAGTCCACCTTAACATGTTTAACTAATTCAAAACTTAATTAATATTTTGGGTTCGGGAATTGCTTTTGAGCTGGCTGGCCATATATGACCACTTGGTCCTTCAACATTAAGTCAGTAGCATGTTTCTGCGTTATGCAGAAGTGTAACCCACGAGAAAAACTTGGGTCGCGAGTGTTCTTATCATGTATCAGGTATTGTCTAGTTAAAATATATCACGCAAAGCAGAGCTACTTTTAGACTAAAGTAGACTCTAGTTGAGTGCAAAAAAATTTAAACATTGAAATTTAATGCTAAATTTCAAGGACTCCGCTCTATTTATTGGAAATTAAGACACCTGAACCAGTAAAAAATGGCAAACTCCACTTTAGTAGCTCTAAGAAAAAAGTCAATAAATCATCCATACATAACATATGGAAAAAAAACACCTTATTTTGATGAAAATTCCTAATTTCGCGCTTGCTGTCACTTTCAATTTTATAATGCATGATAAGTTTTACTAGAAGGTACTTATCACTCAAATGGTCAGTGCATTACAAAAACACACTGACACAAATTTTTCTCATAACCCACATATCACAATGATTTAATGATGCATATGAAAAGCTAGAAACAAAGTTATATTTCGAAGAACACAAAGGTTGGCCTAAAAGAAAGGGAAAGAAACAAACATACATTTTGATGTGCTCAGAGGTTGACCTGGGGTCTTCCTAACCAAAAAAACTAAGGGGGTTCATTTCCCCAACAGGTCAGATTTTGCCACCTCCATTGAAGTAAAGAACTAAAATGGATGGATATATCATATATGAACATGCTATATGCATGTACTACTATTTTACTATAATTTGCTTCTTGATTGATATATTATTGTATTGAAGGGAATCTCATGCCATGGGAACCGACAAGGAATCTACATCTCTCCAGTATAACTTAGGGTATATACGGTTGCATATTTGTATTGGGTGAGTTGTTTAATTATTGGATCGGAGTTGACAATAATTAAGTTCAAGAACCAATATATTATTCCGTATACGTCCATATATATATTTATGTAAATCGGCCAATAATGGAGTGCTTTGACTTGGATTAATATAAAATGGCTCTTACCATGTTGCTCTCGTCACCCTCCATTCTCCATCAATGTACAAAGCCAAATTTTATGAATTGGAAAATTTGAATTCGTAATCTCTTCCAATATTGAAATCTAATATTGAGAAGATAAATATTATTAGACTGTTAGATTACGAATTAGTTGATTGAATGAATTTAAACAATCTAAAGAAAATGAGGATAGTCCAATTTGGACGTTTGGGTATTCATGCATTCAACATAAATATGCACAACTCTATTGTATTTCGAGCCAGTTTAGGATTGTTGTCACTTTTTTAAAAAGATGCTTTTGTTATGTTTTGAAAATAATCAATTATGAAATAAAGCAGTTCCATATTTGGTAAATAATATTGTTAAAATATTTTTAGTGTAAAAAGTAGTGTCAAAAGCATTTGGTAAATTTTAATATAAAACTGTTGTAACTGTGGATGATGATAAATAGACATGATGCTGAAAGTGTTATGTGCTAACCATGTGGTGGTGGTGGTCTAACTACAAATACTAATTAACCTATTTTGTCAAGTACCAATCTCTACACATGTCGCAATGAACCCCAAAGAAAAGAAAAACTAGAAAACAAATTGCTTAATAAAATGATATGCGTAACATAGCCAACAAATGCATGACTGTTATTACCACTTTCAACCTTTTATTTACATTTGCTTGTTCCCGCTTGACCCAACCTTGGTTTCACATTGTAACGACATCATTTCCAACTTAATACGTTACGATATCCAATTTAACTTGTACTTTTACATTATATCCCTATAATTTTCAATTTAATATGTTACGACATCCAATGATGTAATTTTAAGTAAAAAATTCAATGCAACGTAAGATATTTGTTTTCGACACTCAGTCCAATTTGACCATAATACTATTAAAAAATGAATAATGAAGCTTGCAACATCAATGATTGACAATTATTCATATGTGCGCGTAAAATTTTTGCTTCTTAAAAAATCAATACAACATAAGATATTTATTTTCTACACTCAATCCATTCCGACCCTAATACATATTTGAAAATGGACAATGAAACTTCCAACATCAACAACTGACAATTATTCATATATATGCAAATAACTGCGTCTCCAATTTTATCTTGAACTTGCCTCTCATTCAAAAACACAATAAATAAATAAAACGTAGAGAGAAAAACTGATGTTTTAACTCTCTTTGAGCTATCTCTCTGCCGTCCCGTAGGTCTGAGATTAGCGTCCCCGAAGAATGCGCGTGCTTCTCTTTCAGAAACATGCAGGCCTCTGGATTATAATAGAATTGTGATCCAATCATGCAACTGTTTATTAGGTCACTTATGACGTAATTCATTTAATCCGTAATTTATGCTCTCCATGAAAGTAGCATACACTTAAAGAGAAGGGTCACTGTCTTTGTCAAAGGATTGCCATGCTGACTTTCCACATCCATCTGTTGACTTTCTGCTGCGACTTCATCTTCAAAAATCCTGGCCATGGATTTAGTTGACTTTATTGAGCAACTATCACTTCCATTCGTTGGTCATGAGGGATTTACAAATTGGAACAATTATCCATACCAGGGGCTTGTAGTTCAAGTGATAAAGAGCAGTTATCCATGCATCTGAAGTTCTGTGTTCGAATCACCCTATCTCAATATCGCTTGTATATAATTAAAAAATCAATTCTGTTTTTACATGTGACTTGTAGGTACACAAAATGAATCTTTAGTGGGTCTAATTAAGAGGTAAAAATTTGCTTTGAAAAAAATAATTGACAGTACAAAGTTAAGGCATGCATTGGTAAAGTAGTAATGACTTCTAAAATTGCCTGGTCATGCTGTTTTTTTTCTAATCCTAAAACTAAAACCATAATTAAATGCGTTAACTTCTGTTTAAAAATGGGTACCTTAATCATACAAGTTTTTAGTACTCACATATTAGTAATGATTCACCATCAGATACAAAAAATTAATAGAAAATAAAAATATGGCATGCACCTCACATGCAAGTTATATAAGAAAATAAAAATATCTATCTCAAAAGAATATATAAAATGATAATAATTTTGATGAAGATCAAGTTTACCATTTGAAAGCTATTTATAGATGTAAACATGTCTCTTCGCTTGCTTGAAGTTTTCTAATGCTAAATTCTAAAGTGTCTGTTTAAACTTTAAACCAACAAATTCATCCTTTTAACTATCACCACATCTTAAATTAACTGTTTGTATGTGTCCTTTCTTAATTTAACATATATAAATTTTTGTTGTTGTTGTTGAAGTTAGGAAGGAGAGGAGGAAAACTCACACACACGAATACCATGTGGGCTTGAACCGAGAACCACTAATAAAATGCCAGAAAACTCGTGATCAAAACCTCTGTGCCATGTTGAGAGACATGCCTTTGGTGTAAATTTTTTTAGGGCAACACTTTGTCTTATTTTTATAGTGAGTAATATTTATAATTATTTGTATGAAAACAAATATACACTTTCTAATAAAGATGTGGAGCCTATGATACAAATATAGTTATGTATATGATTCGAGTACATTTGTGTGTGCTTGGATTGATGAATCACAGTGTTATTTGTCAGTTCATATAACATGTTATGTTGTCGAACTCGAATTTAGACGATCCATTTAAATAATAAGTTACCTAATCAACAATTTACAATTCAAATTCATAAACTAACAACATAATATATGAAATTGTATAATAGGGAACCAAAGGCCGGGTGCCCTAAATGAACTCACCCAACCATGTTTCTTTGCCCTAGAAGACCCCATGAGGTGGTGAAGCCTTTTAGTGTTTTCCAACCAACACACAAGACATTCTCAGTGTAAAATTTGCAATTGAAAGTGAAAGAAAGCGAACGTAGTGGCTCAGTGGGTAGCAGACAAATCAAGATTGAGCAAGCCTTAATTTATTTAATTCAAATTAATAAAAACCCATCTCTCTCTCTCTCTCTCTCTCTCTCTCTCTCTCTATTTTTTTTTTTTGTTTTGGAATGATTAAATCCCATCTCTTTCTCACCAAAAAAATTTGAAGTAAGTTGAGCTGAGCCGGTCGAGCCGGCAAGATTGAGGTGGCAAGGATGCTGATATGGTGAAAAAGCAGGGCAGTCAAACTCTGAGAGGAAGCTTTTGAACTGTATGCAGCAGCTGAATCGTAAGTGACACAAACAAAGGCTTCATGTGTTGTGGAGTTTAATCTGTATATGGTTAAAGCTTTGTCCAAAAGCCCTTTTCGCAACAGAGCTTTCACTTTGATGATTTCTACGCGAATTTAAGTGGTCGCTCTCCTGAAGTAATTGGTTGTCGGGAGCTTCATTTTGCTGCCATGCACTTGTTTTCTCTCATATCTCCACTTTTTTCCATTATACTTTTTTATTTTCAACACTTTCCCAATCCAAGATTTTTATTTTTTTGTATTCTCACGGAGGATGAATGTACGTGAGTTTAATTACGTAATACATGTAGATTGCGTATAAAGTTTTAATCAAAAAGAGAGAAGAGTTTTGAACTTCTTCTTTTTTAGTAAAAGTGAAGTAATAGTCTAAACTAGATAGAAGGGAGGAGGATTTCTCTCTCTCTCACACACACACAACTATGATGTCGTAAAGATTCAAACTTTAAACTTCTGATCTGCAAATCAAGACTTTTTTTCACTAACATAGACCCAATTGGCAAAAGAGTTTTGAACTTAAGATCTCATCAAATTTTACAAAGAAAATATTACTAAACTACAAATTAATTGAGAGAATTTACTAATGATTATGTATATGGGATTTACCCTAAATTTTTTGGTACCCACTACTCAAATTGGCCTGCCGTTGGGAAGCACATGTTGTTGAGTATATAATCTCGCAGAAAAGATCTGTTTTGTTTATTGGTGGTACTTTTATCAAAGTTTGAGGAAAAATGTTTTCATTTATCTTGTATATAATACTAGTTAGCTAGACTCCATTGACTGAAGAAAAAGGAACTTGCTAGCCAGACTCCCTCGCACACGTTTTTTTTCTCGGAATTTGAAAAAAGATAAGAAGAAAAAAAAAGTACACGTTTTTGGTATGCTGGTATCATAAAAAGGTACATCATTATTTAAAAAGATAGAAATGATAAAAGGTTATGTTATTTTATGTAGAGAACTAGGATTTGAACTGAAGAAATACAGTAATATTTGAATTAGGTAAATTAATATTTTGGACTCTGCTTGTCTCCTTTCTTCATGCAAACAACAGAGGACAGTCTTTGAACCATTGTATAATATGGCCCTTATTAATCTCAAATGATGGAAAAACCAATCAAAAGTAATAGAGTGTTGGTTATGCCAAAATTGCAAAAAGAAAGGATTCATTGGATTTAGCTAGTCTCAATATGCAATCTTCTCAACTTCAATAAAAAGAGTTCTTAATTTGAAAAAGAAATCATTAGTTTCGTGTCGTTTTTTGTTTAACTTGTCAAATTATGATCAACTCTCTAGAGACTTTTGATCAAAATAAAGAATAAAAAAATAATCAATAAATGAACGAGTATGTCTACATTGTGAATTCACAATGTATATATAGTATACGAATGATAATCATAAGTCTAATCTTCAGTAGAAAAGATGAACTTCCAACAAGTAACAAGAGTAATATTCAAATTAAATGCATGTTTGCATTGTACAACTTTGCAAATGAACATCTAATTTCAGCATCGTTGAACTTGAAACCCATTAAATGCAAAACTTGTACGTAATATGTGAATATATTTTGTAGAAAAACTAATTGAACCTAACAATGAGTGGAAAGGAAAGAGTTGTATTTGGTGAACTTTTTACCTCATCCAATCCGATTACATCGATCAAACCAAAACGATGTCATGAATTTGAATTGAAGTTTAATTCACTAATAAAATAAAATAAAACTTTTGTTTTCACAAAACCCTGGAATTGTAATTCGAACTTCATTGTTGCATCATAATCTTTCTCAAATTTTCTTTCCTTAAATTGTGATTGAAAACTATGGATGCAGAGAATCTTGTGTTGGCCACACGCATTAATTCAGAGAGCCAAGGATTCTCATATAACTGATTCTTGAGCTATCCCCTCAGCCAAGTGAATCAAGTAAAAATAAATAATTTAATTAATTTAATTAAACCAGCAAAGTATCTTTTATTTTAGGCTGCTAGCTAGGAGAAAGCCTGTATAATACGTTGAAGTCAAAAATAATAATATTAAAATGAAATGATTAACTAAAAAAGATACCCAAAACCCAATTACTTAATTAGGAGGTTGAAAGTTAAGAATGTTAAAACTTAGGGGGCAGCAGAGCAAAAAGTCTTTAAACATATAATTAATCAAGCCTGATTAAGACCTGCAGTGTATAAAACCAAACTGAAGGTTGGGTTGATGATCAGATGAGCCCATCAATTAGTCGATGATTAAACTCTTAATTATTAGCTTACATACTCCAAACTGTCTCTTGCTCTATCTCCTTCTTCTCTCCAATCCCTCTTTAAATCAACCACTTTTTCATCACCCAACTAAGACCCATTAACCCAAGTCGCATGACCCAGTTGCTATTGAGTTCAGCTATGGCTATGGCCATTGATCAAACACTTGGTGGGCATGCGTTCGATCTGGATTTATCTGGGTGCAGCACCACCACCACCAACACCATGTCCTCCGATCACTGGTACGACTGGTCGCCTGTGGTCGACTGGGACGCGCTGGCTCCGACGGACCAGCTCGCCGGCGACGACTTCCACGAGCTCATTGAGTCGATGATGGAGGACCAGGAAGGCACTGAGCTGAACTCGTCGTCGGCGCAGGACGAGGTTCACGAATTAGAAGCGTCTAACGATACCACGTCGTCGGGCGAAATTATGATGCTAAAGGAAGAAGACGGAAGCGCTAACGGCGAGGACTCGAAGGGGCTTCGGCTGGTCCATCTGCTGATGGCGGTGGCTGAGGCCCTGACCGGCGCAAACAAGAGCCGAGATCTGGCTCGGGTGATATTGGTTCGGCTCAAGGAGTTGGTCTCTCCAACTGACGGTACTAACATGGAGAGGCTGGCAGCGTATTTTACTGAGGCCCTTCAGGGTTTGCTAGAAGGCGCCGGGGGTGTTCAGGGTAAGCATTGGATTGGGAATGGGACCCACCGAGATCATGGACACCATCCGACGGACGTGATCGCTGCGTTTCAGCTGCTCCAGGATATGTCGCCATATGTTAAGTTTGGGCACTTCACAGCCAATCAGGCGATTCTAGAGGCTGTGGCCCATGAGAGGCGGGTCCATGTTGTAGACTATGACATCATGGAGGGGATCCAATGGGCCTCTTTGATGCAGGCCTTGGTATCCAGGAAGGATGGCCCACCAACCCCGCATCTTAGGATCACGGCGTTGTCGAGGGGTGGGAGTGGGAGTGGGAGGAGATCAATCGGGACCATCCAAGAGACGGGCCGCCGTTTGACCGCATTTGCCGCCTCAATTGGTCAACCGTTTTCGTTTCATCAATGTAGGTTGGATTCAGATGAGACATTTCGACCGTCCGCTTTGAAGTTGGTCAAAGGAGAGGCCTTAGTGATCAATTGCATGCTAAACCTCCCACATTTTGGCTACCGGTCTCCGGATTCGATTGCTTCCTTTTTATCCGGAGCCAAGACCCTAAACCCGAGACTAGTAACTTTGGTAGAAGAAGAGGTCCGGCCCACGGGAGACGGAGGCTTTGTGGCCCGTTTCATGGACTCATTGTACCACTACTCAGCTGTATACGACTCACTCGAGGCCGGGTTCCCAATGCAAAGTCGGGCTCGGGCCTTAGTAGAGAGAGTGTTCTTGGGGCCCCGAATAGCCGGGTCATTGGCCCGAATATATCGTGCCAACGGGGAGGTGGGTTGCTCTTGGTCGGAGTGGTTAGGCGCGGTAGGGTTTAAGCCAATGCCAATAAGCTTTGCCAATCATTGTCAGGCAAAGCTCCTGTTGGGTTTATTTAATGATGGTTATAGGGTGGAGGAGGTGACCAATCATAGGCTGGTTTTAGGTTGGAAGTCTCGTTGTTTACTATCAGCTTCTATTTGGACGTCACCCTCAGAATCTGATTTTGTCAATTAGCTTCTTCGACTTCTTTATTTGCTCTTCAGCCCCCTTCTTTTTTTTTTTCCCTCACTGATCTTTCTTCTTTCCAAAATTTAGCTCCCAGTCCCTAGAACCCTCAACTTGGTTTTCAAATTGTAGCAAAGTTTTGAACCAAATGTTGGTCAAAATTGTAACCAAACATAATTTTGGGATTTCGTTTCAAGCCAATGTAGTTGAGCTCTTTTAAGTGTGTCTTACGTTGTTGTGTTTGGGACTTTTTAAAGTTTCAAGAAAAAGAATATGGTTCTCTTCAGAATAATGTGAATTACATTTGTAAATATAAATAAATGGCAGTTGCCCAATGTACTTGTAAATATAAGATATGTTTTCAAAGCTTGTTATAGATGTAGCTTCGCAAGTTAGATATGCATGTTCAATGTTATTGTTAGTTGTTCACGTTCATAAAGAACTAATTTGTTAATCTCTGAAAGGAAAGTAAATAATCTTTGTCTCTTTAGTTGATTTTCCTTAAAATACTACTAACAAACATTCCCACACACAGATCTTGCAAATAATTAAGCTAGTAAAACATTGCTCTCCATATTCTATCATCCCAATGGGTTAATATTCTATTTCATTCCTGTCAGCTTTGGTCATTTACTATTGACTTCAAATCTCCCCCTGTACTTCCATGTTCACATTAGGGCCAGAGAACTTATCCCCTGTGTTTGTGTGTAAGTATATCTGTGTTTTTCTTTTTCTTGAAAATTTCATTTTTGATTTGGCCTTTAGCCCGCAAAAAGAGTTTTTCTTTAGCAAACACATAACTAAGAGAACCAGTGAAACAAATTTATTTATTTATTTTTAAAGTACAAGCGATAGTCTAAATTATAAGGCCAAGTAATTATGGAGGTTCAAACCTGAAACCTCTGATCTGCAAGTTAAGGCTATTTTCTCATAGACTAAACTGAACCTCATTGGCCATATTTTAAAAATAAAAACAAAGAAAAGTGAGCAAGTGGGATGAAGCTTCAAATGGCAAAGATTTGAAAATAAAACTGAGTTTTGAACCTAGACACACAATAAAATAAAATTAAATAAAGATTGATACAACTAACATAGGTGCTGGTGGTTGGCACATACCAATCTCTTCCATGTGTAAGCCATCCCTAATTATGGGACAAATAACGTAGGCAAAGGAAGATTATTCTCCAGAATATGCGTTTGAACAAATTTAACTTTTGGATTTTCATGGCACTTGAGTAAGGTACATGACAAAAATAGCTTGAGATGCTCTCTTAGTCTCTCACCATCCAAACGCTATATTTTATATAGGCCGATGTCGTAAGACGTCACCAGAAAATTGTTCACCTGGACAATTGTTCAGAGAGCCTGAGACATTGCAGTGCGCAATCTCCATAGATTAATGGCAAGTAGGGGAAGTTAAATAACATATATTGTTGACGTCAAATTTTCGTCAACAGTAGATGACAACAACCCTAAAGTACAACGTACATATAGCCCTCTGCCCCCATTAACAACTCAAAAGCTGTGTGGTGTAACTGACATTTAGGTTTTGCATGCAAATAAGTATCTTGAGAGCATGGTGACAAAGTGCATAGTACCAAAGCAAGGGGGAAATTGGTATATAAATGATGGGTTTTGATGATGTTTGTGTTTGAGGATTTCACTCCAAAACAAGGCTCCAAGTGAGCTTCCGACTTGGGGGGGCTGAGCTCAAATGGAGGTTGAGATGCTAAGATATGTTATGGGGCTGATGTCGATGAAAGTTGAATGATGTTGATACCGTATATGAACGACCAATGACCACCTGACGCGTGGACGAAGTCAACATTTGACACTGCGGGCCCTTCGGCAATAATCCTACCGAATCCTAAACATGATACTTTTGACCTGGGACACGTGTCGTGCTCTCGACCAGCTTCTACAGTCCCACATCGGAAATATGAACATAATGCACGCCTCCTCAGGCCTATATAAAGAGACCCCTACTCCCAAAAGAGGGGACAGAAGAATCAACGGTACGCTATCGCTTGATCTATAGTCTAATCTTTACTAAATCCGTACTTACTTGAGCATCGGAGAGCCTTCGGCCGGTACCACACCGGTACCCCCAAGGTCTTACCGAACGTTCCTTTTGCAGGAACTTGATCTTCCGAAGACTAACTACCTTCCGAAGACACAATATCACTAAGTTGGGCGAACCACGTGTCAAACCACTTTTTCGCATCAACAGTTTGGCGCCGTCTGTGGGAATCGAAAAACAATTAACCCACTATCCCCTAAACACATGGGGACCACTTCAATACCCACTTTTCTACCGGAGGACGGGGCACCGTTCGGAAGGCAAGCTGGGGCTAGCCCAGCGCTACCCCCATGCACCCCCTACGGAAACGCCCCATCAACCCAAACAACCGCCGAGGCCGAGCTAGTAGCCCAAATCGCATCTCTGCGAAAGGACATGGCTAGGCTTCAGGAGCACAACCACCACCTTTCGTCCAAAGTGGACGAAACCCAACGGCAGCTGCACCAGCAGCAACCGCAGAACGTCCAGACGACTCACTCTTCCGAAAGCTTGGGAACCCCTCATAAGAGGAGGCACCGAAGGGCAGCAAGGGCAACGCCCGCGCCCTCCAAACAACTGGTGGTGCCGACACCTAGGGACCAACCGCACATACCGAAGAAGGTCTACTCCGATTGCCGACACCGGCTTAACGATCGGGAGGCAGAGAGACGGAGATCCCCAATCAGGGTTAGCGCTCGACTACGGGAATCCCGGATGAACGCCGGGGGAAGTAAGTCACCCATTCGGAAGGTCCAAGGATTGAACTCCACGGAGTCTGCATCCGAATATATCCCTTCCGATGCGCAAACGTCCACCTACCATTCGGTATCAACTCAATACTTGGGGGACAACTCCGTAAGCCCGCGAAGGCGCTTAGAAGACTATGATGCCGAAGGAATCCCAAGCCGCGACCCTGTTGTCCGACTCCTTTTTCAGAAGGTCCAAAAAATGGAAAACGACAAGGCTCGCTCCCAGGAACCTGAGTGGGGAAAGCTTCGGCCCGGGCCGTTCACGGGACGCATCCGTCGTTCTCGGCAGGATCGGGAAGTACAACCATTGCGCATACCGTTCTATACTGGGACCGAGGACCCCTTAACCCACCTTCATTCGTTTCAATCCGCCATCGGATGCAAGGGTCTGAGCGACGAGGGGCAGGGTCTGTTATTCCCGTCTTCACTTAGAGAGGCAGCCCTGAATTGGTTCTACCGTTTGGAGCCGGAAACGATAGATTCTTTTGACGAGCTGAAGCAAATTTTCCTCAATCACTTCATGATCCAAACGGACCGTCTTTACTCTGCCGATGATCTGTACACGATTCGGCAGAGAGAGGACGAGCCATTGAGAGAGTATGCGGCGCGCTTCAGTCACGAATACTCAAGGTGTCCGGAAACAGATGATAGGGCAGCCTACGGCGCCTTCAAGAGTGGCCTTCGGTCCTCGCATTTCCGATACCTAGTACACAGCAGCAACTGGCGCACGGATGATGAGCTGATGAAGCAGGCGGCGGTGCACGCCAAGGCCGAGTACTTCAACTCAAAACCAAGCGCTTCGGCACGCCGAGAGGATGCCAAGCCAAACGTTTACCCTGCGAAGGCGCCATCCTACGATAGGACCGACTCATATTCGGCGGGCCATAAGCGGAAAGATAACCGTGACGATCGGAGAGATCAGCCAAAGAAAGGGAAAGGTCGGTATGGTCACAACGACAACCGAGGACCCCTGCCCAACCGTGACCACGGCAACGAGGTCTTCACCCTACTGAATACCACGTATGAAACCGTTCTGGTGAACGAACAGGAGGCCATACCGAAGCCGAATGTTAGAAGACCCAATCGGCAAGACAACCGGGAGACCGGTAAATTCTGCCGATACCATCAGCACAACAGCCACAACACGGAAGATTGTATAAGTTTGAGAAAGATTGTGGAGCGGCTGATCCGAGAAGGGAAACTGGACCAGTATATCGCCCGGCCGCCAACGGCGCCGGTGCCGAACCCTCCTCGGCAGATAAACATGATTAGCACTATCAGCGGAGGACCTACCGTTGCGGGGGTGAGCCACCGTTCGATGAAACAGTATGTGCGTGCCGCGCAGTTTCCTCAGGTGCTCGGAATAGAGGTGAATCGGTTCCAGGAAACACCAAAAGTTCATTGGGAGCCGATCACATTTTGCCAAGAGGAAGAAGAGGGAATCCTCTATCCCCACGACGACCCAATGATCATCCGAGCTGAAATTGCCGATTACGATGTAGGGCGAGTGCTGATCGATACCAGGAGCTCCGTGAGCGTAATCTTTGCTGAAGCTTTCAGAGAGATGGGAATCAATGACAACCAAGTCGACCGGCAATTGACACCTCTGTTAAGCTTCTCTGGAGACTTGGTCCAACCAATCGGTAGTGTCAGACTGCCAATTACATTTGGCACGGCACCAAAAAAAGCAACAACGTACGATCAGTTCCTCATCGTCGACTGCCCGACGGCATACAACGTTATCGTTGGCCGAACGGCACTGACGAGGATCAAGGCGCATCTTTCGCCCCACATGCTGTTGATGAAATTCCCAACCCCGAACGGCACGGGGGCAATCCGGGGAAATCAATTCAGCGCGCGGACTTGCTACGCTACGGCGCTCAAGGCAACCTCGTTCATACTCCCCAACGAGACCATGACGGTGCAAGGATTACCGAACGGTACTGGACCGGTTGACGACCCTAGAGATGAATCTCCCACCCCACACACACAACCTGCCGAAGAATTGGAGACCATAACCTTGAGCGATGAGCAGCCCGATCGACAGGTTAGAATCGGCACTAGACTCACTGCGAACCTCCGAACGCAATTCATAGACTTCTTGCGGCATCATTCGGAAGTTTTCGCATGGTCTTACGAGGACATGCCCGGCATCACCCCGGACGTGATTAGCCATAAACTCACCATCTCCTCCGCCTATAAGCCCGTAAGGCAGAAGCGCCGATCATATGATGCCGAACGGTATGAAGCGATGCGCACGGAAGTCGAGAAACTTCAAACCATCGGTTTCATCCGGGAAGCAACGTATCCGGTATGGCTTGCCAACTCCGTCATGGTAAGAAAGTCCACCGGCGGGGGGCGGATGTGCCAAGACTATACCGACCTCAACAAGGCCTGCCCGAAGGACAGCTTTCCGTTGCCACGGATAGACCAGCTCGTGGATGCCACTGCCGGCCACGAACTGCTGAGCTTTATGGATGCATACTCCGGCTATAACCAGATATTCATGCACCCTCCCGACAGCGAGCATACCGCATTCATAACGGACAAAGGGTTGTACTGTTATAACGTCATGCCGTTCGGTCTGAAGAACGCGGGGTCAACTTATCAAAGGCTCGTCAACAAAATCTTCGCCGGTTACATCGGCAACATCATGGAGGTTTATGTTGACGACATGTTGGTAAAAAGCAGAACTGCCGAAGATCACCTACATAACTTATCGATCATGTTCAGCATACTAAAAGACTACAGGATGAGGCTGAACCCGAAGAAATGCGCCTTCGGTGTATCTTCCGGGAAATTCCTCGGATTCATGATCAGTCAGAGGGGGATTGAGGGGAATCCCGAGAAAATAAAGGCAATCATCGATATGGAGAGGCCGAAGACGACGAAGGACATTCAGAGCCTTACCGGACTCGTGGCCGCCCTGACCCGCTTCATATCGAAAGCTACCGATAAATGTGTACCTTTCTTCAAAGCCTTGAAAGGGGGCAAACGGGATATCACATGGACTGCCGAATGCGATAACGCATTTCAAGCCTTGAAGAACTACATGAGCAAAGCCCCCCTTTTGTCAAAATCGCTGCCTGGGGAAATTCTCTACCTCTACCTTTCGGTATCCGGAACTGCCGTCAGCTCGGTATTAATTCGGAAGCCAGAGAAGGCAGAATTACCAATTTTCTACGTCAGCAAGGCACTCCAGAGCGCGGAACTTCGGTATCCACCATTAGAGCAGCTGGCTCTAGCCCTTGTTGTCTCGGCACGAAGACTTCGGCCATACTTCCAGGCACACGGGATCAAAGTCCTGACCAACCAACCCCTCCGGCAAGTCCTCCAAAAACCAGAAATTTCAGGCCGATTGATCAAATGGGCGATCGAACTCGGGGAATTCGACATACAGTTCGTTCCAAGGCCCGCGGAGAAGGGCCAGGCTGTTGCCGATTTTATCTCCGAGCTTACCCCAGCAACAGTACAACCGACAGCCGAGGCGATTACCGAGACCATCCTGCCGGACCAAACGGGCGCCGAGCGCCTCGACACATCAACTCCCGTCTGGTGTTTGCACGTCGATGGCTCGGCAAACCAGCAAGGATGCGGAGCTGGCTTAGGACTGACAACACCGGACGGACTCAAAATCGAGTACGCCCTCCGATTCGACTTCCGGACATCCAACAATGAAGCGGAATACGAAGCCCTCTTGGCCGGCCTTCGGTTAGCCAAGAGCATGAATGCAAAGCAAATCCGAATTCACAGCGATTCCCAGCTCATTGTGAACCAGGTAACGGCAGACTTCGCCGCCAAGGATGCCTCCATGCACGCCTACCTTTCAACCGCCCATCAGCTACTCCGAAGTTTCCAAGCATACGAGATCAAACAGATCCCCAGAGGCTAAAACAGCCATGCCGATGCTTTGGCAAGACTCGCTTCGGCGATAAACGACAAAGTCGGAAGAAAGGTACCAGTGGAGATCCTTGCCCAACCGAGCACGGTAACCTCCGAAGCGTGTGCCGTACGGGATGAGGATACATGGATGTCTCCCATCTACTTATACCTGACGAACGGCACCCTTCCTGAGGATAAAGCCCAGGCCCGGAAGCTGAGATACCGATCAGCAAGATACACGGTTATCAACGATGTACTCTACAAGCGCGGCTACACTACCCCGTATCTCAAATGCCTCACGGCAGAGCAAGGGGAGTACATCCTTCGGGAGATTCACAGCGGTGTGTGTGGCGACCATTCCGGGTCCCGATCTCTCGCCTACAAAGTCTTTCGGCAGGGATACTTTTGGCCAACCATGCATCAGGACGCCAATACACTAGTGAAGAGGTGTGACAAATGCCAGCGCTTCGGTAATGTCCCACATATCCCTGCCGAACCCCTCACGCCGATTGTAAGTCCTTGGCCTTTCGCACAATGGGGACTGGACCTGATTGGCCCAATGCCGCAAGGCAAGGGGCATGTAAAATATGCAGTGGTTGCCGTTGACTACTTCACCAAATGGGTAGAAGCCGAACCTCTTGCAACCATAACGGCAGCAAAGATTGAAGATTTCGTCTGGACTCACATATGTTGCCGATTTGGTATCCCATATGCTATCATTACCGATAACGGCAGGCAATTCGATTCGGAACTCTTCAGACAATTTTGCAACCGTTTGAAAATCAACTTGTTTTTTGCATCACCAGCCCATCCCCAGTCGAACGGTCAGGTCGAAGCAATAAACAAAATAGTGAAGAAACTGCTGAAACGGCAGCTGGACAAAGCAAAGGGAGCCTGGCCGGAAAAGCTTCCCGAAGCACTGTGGGCCATTCGAACGTCTTACCGAACGTCCACTGGAGAAACCCCTTTTTCCATGGCCTTTGGATCGGAAGCAGTGGTACCTGTGGAAATCGGCGAACCTTCCTACCGAACGGAATCCTTCGCACCGAAGGAGAACGAGGAGGCCATGTCTCTAAGCCTTGATCTACTCGAGGAACACCGGGCACAGGCCAACCTTCGCAATGAAGCCTACAAACAGCGTGTGTCTCGGTATTACGATTCTAGGGTCAGACCCCGCTCTTTCCGAATCGGGGACTGGGTCATGCGCAAGGTATCGCTTGCGACGAAGGATACCACGGAAGGAACCCTCGGACCTTCCTGGGAAGGACCATATGAAGTCATCGGTATCCTTCGCTCGGGAACTTATCGACTAAGAGGCACCAACGGCAAGGCCCTCGGCCATCCTTGGAACGTAGAACATCTCAAATACTACTACAAGTGACCTAGCCTACGGCAGGTTGGAACTGTAATCAATCTATGTATTTGTTCTACTGGAATTAATAGAAAGCCCTCGGCACTATTACTTTAGCCTCCCTTCAATTATCATTTTCGCCCACGGCAATTAAATGTTAAACATCCTACGGCATTCTATGCTAGCCTACGGCAATAAATGACCGTTCAAATTCTTACCCTACAGATCCCTTCGGGACTTGGCGAAATTTAAACATCGGGCAAGCGTCCTTATTAGCCTACGGTAATAAGCGACTTTGACCAGTAATTAGCCTACGGCAACTAACAGTTATAACTTGCGAAATTCGATTTCACCATCAGCAATTAGCCTACGGCAGTTAGCAATTATAACAAACTCACACAAGACATTTGAAAGTTGGATAAAATACTTTAAAAATTCCAATTAAGGGATGCCCTCGGCATCAATGCATTCGGAACAAATAAAAATAAAATTACATAGATAAGTGTAAAACTAAAGGCCCTCAGGCAGCGGCCTCGTCACCGGCGGCGGCATCGGCAGTCCCAGGGCCCTCGGCGGCGTCCTCCCCTTCGTATTCTTCGATCATCTCTTCGGTAATTCCTTCGGGAAGGGGAGGGGGATCGGCGGCAAAATTGAGGTTTAGCTTCTGTCCAGGGTTGTACCGTTTGAATCGGTACAACATACCCACCATCTCGGAGCCAACTTCCCCGTCCAGCAGGGCAGCAAACTCCTCGGAGGAACGGTATCCCCGGATTGCCGTTTGTACTGCAGCCTCCACCTCCGCAGCTTTATTCCGCTCAGACTCCTGCATGGCATCCTGGATCGCCTCTAAGACGGCCTCGGCATCACGCGCTGCCGACCGAGCTAACTCCAGATCCGCCCGCGCTGCCTCCAAGGCCACCCGCAACTGCTCCGCCTTCGCCTCCGAAGCAAAGGCTTGCCGTTCGGCGGCCTCTTTCTCCTTGAGCAAATGGGCGTGGTCCTGGATGGCTTTACCCGCTTCGGCGACTTTAGCCCTGCCGTCGTCATAGGCCTTCTTCGCCCGTTCGGCCGCGGAGACGGCTCGCTTGACGCAGAGCCACATCTCCATGGAGGCCTGCACACAAGGAAAACAGTCAGAAAGCCCACTTGGGCTAAAATGAAGTTGACAACGCCGAAAGGGAAATTCTTACCGCTGCCTGCAGTCGGAAGGCACGCCCAGCCAGCTCCCGAAGAAGTTTCTTCGGCAACTCGTCAACTTCCGGCAGATCCATTTGAGATCCGAGGATCATATGGTTGACAAATTGCACGGTCTTCGAGGGGCAGGCGATGGTGACGGCCTCGGTAGGCCCATCCTCGTCCTCCGCCGCAAAGACAGCCCTCGGACCCTCCGACAGACGGCTCCGTTTAGAAACTGGCGAAGCCTCCAAATCGACCATCCCCGGCCGCTTACCTGCCGCTCTTGAGGCGGCGGCATCGGCATCCGGCTGCCTCGGCGCCTCCACCTCGGCAGTAGGCCTGGCAACGGGCTCAGAACCCAACTGCTGCAGGCGCTCCGAGAGGACAACGTCCTCGGGATCCTTCTCTGGCCGAACGGCAGGGGCCTCGGTTTGCTTCTTCTTCTTCTTCTCGAGGCCCATCATGAAACGCCGCCTGGAAGCTTCGTTCATCTTCTTGTCCTCGGCAGCTTTCCTTGCGTCCGTCACTGTTCAAGGACAAGCTGTTAGTCGGCATGCAAAAAAAAAAATAAATATATATATATATACAAAACGAAGCAAGTAGACTTACTCTCGGCGGGGTTGACGAGTCTGGCTCTGATCAGGTTATCGGTAAAAAGAAAGCGGGGGTAGATCCGATCGGCAGCCGGAACCTTCAGCCTTACTCTCTCGAGCTGCCGAATCTCAGCCTGAGTGGGGGTCGACTGCTTGACTTTACCTGATCAAGGAACGGAATGATAAGAATGAGATAAGTTAACAACGCTAGAATCCTACCGTTCGTTAAATCGGAAACCTACCGGTGGTTTGAAACGTCGTGGGCACCGACAACCGCGGAACTACTCCCGAAGGCGATTCCCAGTCACCGGAGAGTAGCACCCGCCGATTCCTCCACGACTTCTGGGAAGTCGGCACCGAGCTGACGAAATGACCCCGCTCGGAAGCCTTCAGGCAGTTCGCCTGAACCCAGCCACCATGATCGGCGCTCTTCGACTTCGTGATGCTGTAGAGGTACGAGAATTGCTCGTAGGAAGGTTCCCCCTCCCCAGCAATCCCGAAGGCAGCTATCACCCCCATCAGCACGACCCAGAAATTGGGGTTGTACTGGCCCGGGGCATACCCGATCTGGGCCAGTATCCTCTGCACGGCAGGCTGCAACGGCAACCTGACCCCTTGCAGAAGCATGTCGGTGAAGAAGACGACTTCACCGTCCCCAGGTTCACTAAGGCATTCCGTAGGGCTCGGAATCCTCATCTTGACCGAATCTGGGATGAGGTATTCGGCCCTAATCTTTTGGAGCTCCCGTTCGGTGATCTTATTCGGCTCTAAATAGTCGACCCCGAACAGAGCCTTCTTCGGCACTCCCATCGGTATCCTATCCCGCTCCCGATGGACGATTGTCAGCCTCGGCCGAGAGGGACCAGCAGGGACCTCGTCACGACCAGAGGTGGAAGCCTCCGGTAGGGGGTCGGGGTACCGAATCGGGTACCGTCTTTGAAGACTGCAGCTAACGGAAACGGCTGCCCCGTCATCAACCCCTTGCCGACGCCATGAGCAGGAACGGAGTTCACCTCCTCACCGATAATCCGAACATCGGTGTCCTCTTGCCCCTCGGCATCAAAGCTCACGGCCAAACTAGACGTGTCCCAGCCCGATGACAACTCCCCATCGAAAGCGTCGGGCTCACTGCCGAAGGAGGACTCGCTAGAAGACATCTACAAAAAAAAAGAAGAAGGAAAAAGGTTGCTAAGGTTCTGTAGTGAACTACCCTACCGATGTCTAAGCCACTACCTATAGCCCACTAGACTACCGAAAAGAAGTCCTATGTTGCGATCGGCAAGCCTACGCCATAAGGAGATACAATCAAATAAAAAGGGTTGGGAGTACCGAACGGTATCTTACCTTGAGTGTGGTTGGGAGCCGGATTGCCGATAAAACCGCTTGAGAATCGCCTTGATTGCCGTTCGAAAGCTTCGGGAATCGCCTTGATTGCCGATAATTCACGCGAAAATCGCCTTCGTTGCCGTTAACGCACTTCAGAAATCGCCTGCGCAGAGCTCTCGCTTCAACTCTCAAACCCAAAGTGAGCTCTACGCCTGGAGCCATCTCTATTTATAGGGAGATGGCTGCAACGGTACGCCTCGGGAAACCAAACGGCTCATAATTGCAGCCGTCAGACGTCACTCCGCTGGCCACGTGTCGCCCGATGGATGGTGATGTCTGCTGCACGCGTGGTACAGAAGACGAAGCGTCTCTGCACGCCGGGCGCGGAAGGCGAAGCGTCTCCACGCGCCAGGCGCGGGAAACGAAGCGTCCTGCCTTCACACCTCTCAGCATCGGCGATCCTTCAGATCTCAGGGGAACCTTCCACAACAAACTTGCCGAACGGCAGGGCATCCCCATGTGAACCACCGAGGGATGATATGAACAAATTCCGCTTCAGGGGACGCTTCCAGAAGAACCTTGAAGAAAACTTGAGGGGGACCTTCTTGTTGATCTTAGTATATCAAAACACGACCAATGACCACGGCGGTGGGCGAAGTCGAACATTTGACGCCTTCTTGAGGTCCCGGTGATAATCCTCTGCAGAATCCTAAACGCGAATGCGCGACTGCACGGGACGATGTGCGTCTTTCACCGACCGAGCTTACAGATCGCGCCGGAAATATGAGGCCTGTCTGCGCCTCGCCGGTGATTTAATATAAAGAGACACCACTCGGGGGGCGAAGAAAAGGTGTTCTGTTGTCGCTTGATCTTATAGTCTAATCACCTCGTGCTGCGGCGTGAGGCGCTTGACCGGTACCACACCTGCAATTTTACCCAAGTCTTACGAGCGTTCCTTTTCGCGGGAACTTGATCTTGAACCTTAACTTACCTTCCAGAAGGAGCCTGTCACTAAGTTGAAGTGAACCCGCGTGAAACCACTTTTCGCATCAACAAGCCAATATGTCGATCTAATGCCGATGTCGATCTATAAAAGTGATCTCGGTATTTTTTTTGTTTGGATGATTCTTAATACGAAAGATATAATACGTGTAAGGAAAATACAAAGAGTTTTATTTTTATATAAATGATAAAAATGAAGTAAATTCTTTTAATCACTATAGCTACAAATATCTTGCATGAACCTTTTGTCGTATTAACCATTTTAAGCTGGAATATAATACCTTATTGAAATGATGATGTGTAAATGCCTTAAACATTACTTTTTTCTTCTTCTTCTTCTTCTTCTTCACATGTTCAAGTGAGGTGGAGGACGAGGGTCGACTGTATAATGAGTCATGTGGATGCAATTAAGTATTCTATCATTAATGTTATAATCCCCACATCTTAACATTAATGCTATGCAAAACATAATAAAATAAATGCGTACACTTGGTTATGTATAAAGAAATAAATTATACACATCCTCTTAAATAATACACAAACTAAGTGATTCTAATTTCTACACACGCACCTATATTACAGGCCATGAGCCCAATGTTTAAAAATGATCTAATCTATCGAGAAAGACAAATTTTATATTCAAAACCCAATATTTATAGATTATTTTAGTAACAAATTGCAAGATTGTTATTCAAATCTAATTAACTATGACGTTGTTTGGGCTATATACACATGATGAAACTCATTTAGGTATTAGAGAAAATATAAAACCCAATGTAGGGACTGTTCATTCATATATTATTGGGCTTTGCCCTCCTTTCAACCAAAAATAAAATAAATAATTAACTCCATCTATTCATTATTAGGGCCTAGCACCTCAAACCTTTTATGTGATAATGAAACGAACTTTGCCCCTTTAAAATGCCTAGGGAGAGAGAGATACCATTAACGTCTCACTGCAGAATCGTAGTAGTGCCTACTACTTACTATATATGACTAGTTATTATTGCAGGGGCCACCTTTTGAGAGTTGCCGCTAAACAAGTTTTCAAGGTCACTCTCTCGGATCGAAGGGGCGGTTTTGTTTCGTTTAATACGTAAACATGATACTACTAAATTAAAAATTAACATGAATAAAATTAAATGACTATGATCGAGCTAATTAGATTTAGTTTGGGAGGTTATATTTTTTTATAAATACTTTGCTTCACTTGTAAACTGATTTAAGAGGAAAAGGTCAGAGCTAAGGATTCGTCTTCTCTCAAAATTTTCTATCTATGTATTTTGATTTTGTTCATTTTGCTTACCATATCTATCATCCTTTCAGAGCAGGAACTGCTTGTGCCACTTACCTAGGAGTCTAGGACCTATCCATCAACAATTTTCAAACAAGACAAAGTTGCCAAACCAAGTCCAAACAAAACTAGACTTGCCTGTGCTGCCAGTCTCAGTAGTAGGCCGTTGTAGGCCAAATGAGTTCGAGGCCTATGACTTTGTCTTGTAAATGGTTGGTTTTTCTTAATCGCAGGCCCAAAGAAAAACAAAATGGACGCTTGTCATTTCTTGGCTTTGGGCAGGTGAGATTTCCTATAGTCATATGAAGAGATCAATGTTATTTTAATATATACAACCCTATAATGTTTGCCATAGAAATTGAAGCCTTGTAAACTAGTGTTCTTTTAAAATAACCTAAATTAAACTGTAATCAATTTCGACGATCCATGACTTTGTCTTAAAAATGTTTTATTCTGTGAAAAAAAAATCGAGCCTAGTAGCACCGGTTTGCAACTCCGTAGAGTATTAAAATGGCTGATTTATATGAGTGAATTGTAATTAACCGTAAATTTGACAGAAAAACAAGTCTTTTGGGATTATAAAAGCATTTTTTATCTAAAGCAGTGTCAAACGGACTCTAAATGAAGTGTGATGGTCTTGATTTTGTTCGTTTTGGTGAAGTCGGACAAAGTACGCCCTTCTAGTGTACACACATGTTAGTAGGCCAATAACCACAATGGGTTGGTAGCGGACATCAAAAATTGAATTATCTATTCATGCATAGCAGCATGATCCATGCGTACCCAATAAAAATTCATAATAGTGCACTAAATTTACAGCATTGGATTTGGGCCAGTGAATATGAAACCATTCCCGGCAAACCCAAAAAATATCTCTCACAAAAATAGTCGTGCGCCTCTGACTCTCACCGTCGCTTAGAATAGAAACCCTTTCACTTTTGGAGACTCTGTTTGCCTTCATTGCCATTGTGTCTTTTTGTCATGCAGATTCAATGCACCTGGCCAGCCAATGAAATGCGCTTCGGCTCTTCCTCATTGATAAATTTGTCCAAGCATTTGTACGCAGACTTTAGATTCGTTAAGACTAAAACAGGAGCCACTCCTCGCCCATCTTTCTCAGCCACCATGTCCACCGTTTCCACCCAGAACGATGTCGTTTCAGGTCAAAGCGAGTCGATCCAGAAGACCCAGCAGCCTTTACAGGTATGTTATGGACCCAATTTGTGCTTAATTTCATGGCGTACTGTAAATGGTCGTGGTTTGAATGGAATTGGGTTTTGGGGCTTTGAGTTATTGGGCAATTTACACATGGCCAAAAGGCTTCATTTTTAGTTTTATTTTTTATAGCTTGGATGAGATGCCTTAGGTATGTAGAAATTCATAGGTTTCTTATGATCTGCAGTAGGATCTGTCTGGTGAACTTGATTTTTGTTTACAATTTACTCAACGCTTGTAGAATGATTGTCAGGCTGTAGCCACTGTACTGCAGTGTCTTACTATTCTTTGTTACATTTTCTTAATTTTGAGTGTTTTTAAAAGAAATGTAGAGAAAAATAAGTGATGTCAGGCTGCTTAAGAAACCACCTGAAACTCAATTGTAAGGAATTGACAGCAATCCAAGTATGTTTTGTAACTTAATCCTGCTGAAGCAATGATAATAATATAATAGTAATGTAATCACTTGATGCACTTATATTATAATATAAGTTTACCATTGGATAATGGGTTATAACTTATCCGTGATGTATATTCTTAATGTGACAGAGTCGAAGACTCCATTTTTAATCCCAAGTGAATGAAGTGCCTGTTCTGTCAACTGTAAGGTCAAATGTGTTGAGTAAAAACTAAACAGTGTTGGAAATAATAAAAATAAAGCATTAAGTTAAGATGACAATTAGTGGTCACTAATTAGAGTTATAGTGCCGTCATTCTGGGTTTTACAACTACGTTATAATACAGCTGCTTTGATATTAGAGGGTGGAGTTTTATGCCTCCTAATTTGTTAGTTTGCAACTTGGTGAGTTTTTATCTTCTTTTGCTTATTCTCTTATAGGCTATCCCTCTTTTTTTTCCATCCCTTTTTCCTGCCTTTTGGACTTCAGTTGTCCTCTATAAAGACTTTAGTCTTGCCTCATACAGTATATTCAGTTGTTGCTTTTTCTATCTATATATCAGTCCATGGCTGCTTCCAAAAGCTTTTGACATGTCTGTAGTGCCAAGTAATTGGCTGGGGGTCCTAGGTGACAATGTCATGGGAAAAGTGGTATCCAACTGAGGTGAAATATAGGCGGTGATCATTGACTTATACCATGTCTGTTTTGATCCGGCATGTTGCATATTCATATATGATTGAGCTACATTTGTATGTGCTACATCCTCGAGTTGATCAACAGTTGCAGAGTTTGTTTTGGTCTTTGTTTTTCAGGTTGCAAAGCGCTTAGAAAAATTCAAGACGACAATCTTCACGCAAATGAGTAGTCTCGCCATTAAATATGGAGCAATAAACCTTGGGCAAGGCTTCCCCAACTTTGATGGTCCTGAGTTTGTGAAGGAAGCAGCAATTCAGGCCATCATAGATGGGAAGAATCAATATGCTCGTGGATATGGGGTTCCGGACTTAAACTCTGCCATTGCTGAGCGATTCAAGAAAGATACTGGACTTGTTGTGGACCCTGAGAAGGAAATTACAGTTACCTCTGGGTGCACCGAGGCAATTGCGGCAACTATGCTGGGCTTGATAAATCCTGGTGATGAGGTTATACTCTTTGCTCCTTTTTATGATTCTTATGAAGCCACTCTATCCATGGCTGGTGCTCAAGTAAAAGGCATCACCTTACGCCCTCCGGATTTTTCTGTCCCCGTCGATGAGCTCAAGTCCACAATCTCAAAGAATACTCGTGCAATTCTTCTAAATAGTCCTCATAACCCTACTGGAAAAATGTTCACTCGAGAGGAACTCAATGAAATTGCATCTCTCTGCATTGAAAATGATGTGTTGGTGTTCACTGATGAAGTTTACGATAAGTTGGCTTTTGAAATGGATCACATTTCACTGGCCTCTCTTCCTGGGATGTATGAGCGCACGGTAACCATGAATTCCTTGGGGAAAACGTTCTCCCTGACCGGATGGAAGATTGGTTGGGCTATAGCTCCCCCACACCTGACATGGGGAGTGCGGCAGGCACACTCTTATCTCACTTTCGCTACCTCCACTCCAATGCAGTGGGCTGCTGCAACAGCTCTCAGAGCCCCAGACTCCTACTATGTGGAGCTGAAAAGAGATTACCAGGCAAAGAAGGCAATTTTGGTGGAGGGATTGAAGGCTGTAGGTTTCAAAGTGTATCCATCAAGTGGCACCTACTTTGTGGTTGTAGATCACACTCCTTTTGGACTGGAAAATGATGTTGCTTTCTGTGAGTATCTGATCAAGGAAGTTGGGGTGGTGGCAATCCCAACCAGTGTTTTTTACCTAAACCCAGAAGATGGAAAGAATCTCGTCAGATTTACCTTCTGCAAAGATGAAGGAACTCTTAGGGCTGCAGTTGACAGAATGAAGGAGAAGTTGAGAAAATAATTCAAAGGCGCCCGGTTAGAATAAGTGAAAACTCAGATTTGTAATCAAGTATTTGAAAGTATCCTTCTGCCCTGCTATTTGAACTCATGTTTTCTATACATCTGATTAATAAGGTTATTTAGCTGTGTAGCGTTTTACTGGCATATGTGGTTTTTTCGCTGGAAATTTGGTATTTTCTTTTATACAGAGTATAGGGTGTGTACAAGATACCATTTACAACGGGCAAATATACCACAACAAAACTACACTAGCACTGTAGCAAAACGCTGTGATTAACTACCTTACACTAATGGTTGTAAAATCATATTTTAAAATTGTTTGTTTGAAATCGTCGCTTTAAATTCGTTAATTATTTTGAAAAAGGAAAATTGTATACAACCCACGGGTAGTAACTCAAGTCCAATACGATTCCAACAAAAAAAAAAAAAAAAGGAGTCCAATAAGATTTCAAAAATTCCAAATATTATTGTGATTCCGTCTCATCCTGATTTTGATAGGATAGAAATTTCGTCCAAAAGAACAACTCCAAGCCCAAGTTTTCAAGTCCGTAAAAGAATTTAAAAGAATTAAATACTATTTATTAAGTAATTTATGAAATTAATTAAAGTATTTAAATACTAATTATTCACTAAATAAATAATAATTAAAAAATAATTTCTAATTAAAGTCATTAAATAAAGCTAAGATATTACTTAATTAAAAATATTAAACTAAACTAACTAACCAAAAGTTTTTTTTAAAAGCCCACAAAATAATTTAAAATCATTAATTACTATATATTGAGTAATTTGTGAAATTAATTAAAATATTTAAATACTAATTGAAATATAATTAGTAATTAAAGTAATTAAATAAAGCTAAGATAAAAATACTAATTTTTAAATAAATAAAAAATAAATATTAGATGTATAGCCGCACGGCTATACTATTAAAATACTGGAATATATTTAAAGAATCTGGCCGAACTCCTATACTATTAAAATATTGGAATATATTAAAGCGTATAGCCGCGTGGCTATACTATTACAGTATTGGAATATATTTAAAGAGTATCGCCGGACGGCTGTACTATTTAAATATTAAAATATATTAAAGAGTATAGCAGCACGGCTATACTATTACAATATTCGAATACATTCAACGAGTATCGCCGCTCGGCTTTAATATTTAAATATTCGAATATACTTAAAGCGTATAGCCGCGCGGCTATACTATTACAATATTCGAATATATTTAAATTGTATAGCCGCGCGGCTGTACTATTTAAATATTCGAATAAATTTAACGCGTATAGCCGCGCGGCTTTACTATTTAAATATTCGAATACATTAAAGCGTATAGCTGCGCGGCTATACGCATTAAAATGGCAGCAAATCACAGCCAAATAAAACTTAATCAACCACAGCTAACCCGAAAACAGCATCTCATTCCATTCGCTCTTCATTACAACTTTCCTTTCCATTCTTTTCAAAAATCCCAAAATAATAAAATAATCAGGAACAAATCTCCAATTACAGATTTGACAGCATTGAACATTGCTTCTAAAGCATCTGGATTATTAGACTTTTGGCTCACACATCGTATAATTCCAGCGCCCCAACCCTTCTGCCTTCATCTGCATTCCCAGCCTGTGGCAATGCCACTGAAATAATTTCGACCGCATACTTGCTTAAATCAAGGTTGACTGAATTCAAGAGAATCCCAACAGATTCCAGTACAATCTCAGGGTTACGTTTCAGCATTTTAACAGCAGATGGAAGCACAATGTTTTGGGAATCTTCATGTAACATATGTCTAAAAAGTGGATGAAAAGCTTTACTAAGAGTAAGACCCTTGGCTGGCTTTTCCCTTGCATTTAAAATTTCCCTAAGATATATATCCAGAAGCGTTGGCTGTGAAAAGCAAAGGATCAGTTAAAAACTTTGGCAAATAAAAATTACATCAAATCAATTTGAAGAAGAAAAAAAACAGAATAAATACCCCCTTTCATACATGATCATGAGACAAATAATCTCTCACCTTGCATTGCTCAAACAATGAAGATGATTTGCTTGAGGTACTTCAGAACTCCATCAACAACCATACAAACTCAGGACTATCTTTGTATGGGATACGTGCATCTTTAAGTTCCTCTATATACATTTTGTAAATGTCTGGTGACGGGAAAGGAAACAAGAAATATAAAATGCTATGAGCAAATAAGAATGTAAATTAGAGAAGGTTCAACGGGCTAGACCTGAGAAAATAAGTGACCAAATGTCTTCTTGCAAGCCCTTCGCTCACGGAAAGATCTTTGCATAACAATATGAATTAATGATGCATGCACTGTGGCAACTTTACACAATGCATTCTTCGAGACTGTAGCAAACTTACTCTTACTGAAAAGAAGACATGACCACTGGAGAAGTCTGTAGCAGCCAACATGTGATTGCACCCTTACTTGTCGTTCCATGACCTGAACAAGGGCTGCTGCAAAAAATTTCATTGTAAACCTTTTGTAATGATGCCATCAACAGCTTTCCTTGACCCACGATCATCATAAATGTACAAAAGCAATGCAGGCTCTGTATCCATTTCTGCAGAATTCAAAATGACAAGTAATTTAAGAACATCTGCAGATGATCAGCCCATATCAAAACTGAAAAATATTATGTAATACTCAGTAAGCTCAATCTAAACGTGGTATCGAATTATCTAAGGCCCAGTAGTTTTAAATGTCAAATGCATAAATATTCAAAAAGAAAACGTAACTTTTTGTTTCTCAAAGATATAATTGACATAAAAAGCATTAGTTCCATATAGCATTTCCGGAAAGAAACTATTATTTATAAAAACGAAGAAAATTGATGTCCCAAATTAACAGAGCTGATGAATTTTCTAGAGCGATAAGGAGGGAATTATGCATTACCTGATTTTTTTATTTATATAAAATAATGAAGAGGAAGGTTTATGGTTAGGGTTCGAGGGTTTAGGCTTATGGTTAGGGGTCAAGTTACGTGAAAAACAAAAACAAAAATAAAAAAATCGTAGGTTTATTTAGGGTAATTATATTTAAAATAAATAAAAGCTTTTTATTCAACTTGTACAGATTCTAGAGGCATTTTGACTCGAAATAGGAGTTAAAACCCTTATGTGCACATCCTAAAGGCAGTTTAAACCCAAATAAGAGTTAAAACATTTATATCCTAGTACTTATTGGACCAGGATTAATTTGCCTCCCAAAAACCCTTATAAATACATAAATCACAACCCACTTTTTTCAAGAAGTTATAAGATAAGTAAAGAAGAAACTTGATCGAGAGAGAATTTCACAAACTCCAACCATGGCGAAGGAACAGCAACCTGAGGTCCTAAAAGTGCTGGACGTAGCCAAAACCCAATTCTACCACTTCACTGCGGTTGTGATCTCCGGCATGGGCTTCTTCACCGATTCTTATGACCTTTTTTGCATCTCACTCGTCACCAAACTCCTCGGGCGCATTTACTACCACGTCGAGGGCTCAGCAAAGCCCGGCAGCCTACCACCAAACGTGGCAGCCGCAGTCAATGGAGTTGCCCTATGTGGTACCCTAGCCGGCCAGCTCTTCTTCGGGTGGCTCGGGGACAAGCTCGGGCGTAAGGGCGCTTATGGCATAACCCTAATGCTCATGGTGGGTTGTTCCATTGGCTCTGGCCTCTCTTTTGGTAGCTCCCCAACTTCTGTCATAGCCACTCTTTGCTTTTTCCGATTTTGGCTAGGTTTTGGCATTGGTGGCGACTACCCGCTTTCGGCGACAATTATGTCGGAGTATGCCAATAAAAAGACTCGCGGGGCGTTTATAGCGTCGGTTTTTGCAATGCAAGGGTTTGGGATTTTGGCTGGTGGGATGGTGGCTATTGTTGTTTCTTCTATCTTTCGCGCCCTATACCATGCTGACCCCTACTCAGTTGATCCGATTGGATCGACTGTGCCTCAGGCAGATTGCGTATGGAGGATTATTCTCATGTTTGGAGCAATTCCTGCCGCATTGACTTTCTATTCAAGGATGAAAATGCCGGAGACCCCTCGTTACACTGCCTTGGTAGCCAAGGATCAAACCAAGGCTTGCCAAGACATGGCCAAAGTGTTGAATGTTGAGATCAAAGAGAAACAAGAAGTAGCGCAGCCACAAAACAACAGGTCCTCGAAGTTTGCTCTATTTTCCAAAGAGTTTCTTAGGAGACATGGGCTACATTTATTGGGCACGGCCTCCACATGGTTCTTGCTAGACATTGCTTACTATAGCCAAAACCTTTTCCAAAAGGACATCTTCAGCGCTGTGGGATGGTTGCCATCAGCAAGCTCTATGAGTGCCCTAGATGAGCTTTACAAAATTGCTAGGGCACAAACCCTAATAGCCCTATGTGGCACAGTTCCCGGGTACTGGGTCACGGTCTTCCTCATCGATCACATTGGCCGATTTGCAATTCAGCTAATTGGGTTTTTCTTCATGACTGTTTTCATGTTTGTCTTGGCAATTCCATACCATCATTGGACTAGACCTGAAAACAACATCGGATTTATTGTCATATATGGCCTAACATTTTTCTTTGCCAATTTTGGACCCAATAGTACAACATTTGTTATACCAGCAGAGATTTTCCCAGCAAGGTTCCGATCCACGTGCCATGGGATTTCCGCAGCTGCAGGCAAGGCGGGGGCGATAATTGGGGCATTTGGGTTCTTGTATGCATCACAGAATCAAGATAAGGCTAAGACTGATGCAGGGTATCCGCCTGGCATTGGAATGAGGAATTCTCTCATTGTGCTTGGTGTGATCAGCATTTTGGGGTTCTTCTTTACGTTTTTGGTGCCGGAGTCCAAGGGAAAATCGTTGGAGGAGATGTCAAGAGAGAATGAAGATGAAGGTGATCAAGTGCAGCCCAACAGAGTTGAGGTTACTGTTTAGGAATGCAGTGTATTAGGGTTCGATATTTGACACAGCTAGAGTAGTATTTTTGAAGTTAGAATTAATGAATGCAAGTCTTTATTTTATTTTTTATATGATGTTAATTGTCCAACAAGTCATGAAATTTTTATTTTCTAACTTCAAGAACCAAAGTTATCGCTAACGAAAGTTACAATTTCGTATCAAACAATCTTGAAGCATCTATTTATTCGGTCAAAAGATATGGTCTATCCCTGAACAACCAATGCCAATGAACCAGAGTCTAGCGGAAAGTACTATAGCTGATTACTGCTGCATGCAGACTTCATAATTAAATGTTTGATTTTGTGTATGTTTATTTATACACACACAAATTTGGACCACCACAACCTTTGACCAAAAACAACCTTCGATTGTGTGTAAGTAAAATAAACCTTTTTATATTATTTGAAATTTCCTTACCCATAAATGAAATGAACCTCATAGACAAAACAGAGCTGAACATGTGGCATGATACCTTCCTTCTTGGAACATCTGTCTATATGGTGCAGTACGGCTTAGATATATAGAGGAAACCCAATCCTACAATAATGGAGTAGCTCGGACCATTCTAGAAAGCTTAAGCTACTTGTATTAGCCAACTAAGCTTATTATATGAATTCAGAAGATGGAAAGAGTTATAGATTGGATGCATTTTAGTGTAAATGATAATCTAAATTATTATGAATTAATTTATGGAGTGAGGGATTTGAATTTGAGTGTAAGAAGCAGACAGACACACTCCCTTAGAGCCCTTTGATAACTATTTCAATTTTCAATTTTTAGTTTTTAGTTTTCATTTTTTATTTTCCCAAAACTAAAAATTGAAAACTTGTTTGGTAACTAATTTTTGTTTTTGTTTTTTTATATAAAAAAAGTGAAAAGTGAACAAAAGTTGTTTGGTAACTGATTTAAGTTTCAAGTTTTATGTGAAATTTAGAAATGTAATTTTTTGGGTCAAATTGTGAATTTAAGATCATAGAATAAAAGTGCATGTTACAAAGAGTTCGTAGCATTTTGTCGATGAATTTTTTAGAATTAAGATGATTTTCGGTGAATTTTGCATATGGAGTTCTCGAAGCTTGGTCTGGGTATGTGGCCAAACACAAGAATCAAGCAGCCAAGTCTAGGTTGGGAGGTCCCAACTACCGAGTTTTGGTAATTGGTTTGCATTCCATGTGTGGTGATGTGAAATTAATTAATGAAATATGAGAGCAAAAAAAAAAAAAAAACGAAAACTAAAAACTAAAAACACTTTCAAGACGTTTAAAAAAATAAGGGTGATTTTGAAAACTACCAAACATGTTTTCAGTTTTCAAGAAAAATGAAAATGAAATGGTTATCAAACAATTCCTTAGATTTTTCTTTTTCAAAATATTTAATCAGATTGCCATTTTAAGTTGAGGACCGAACACTTATATATCTTAATCCTCTAGAACATACTCTGATTTTTGTGTTTGTGTCTTTTTCTATGATCAATAATTAATTACTATCACTATTTTCTCAAGAAAAGGACCCAAGCGAGTGATATTTTTAACGCACCACAAAATTGATGAAAATATATGGTTATCGTTAATTTTATGTATTTCGGTTTTTGTAAGATAAAAAGGAAAATGATGTGTCAGGTGATAAACATTATCAGTTAATTATCTGTTGTAATTTTCAATACGAGATTACAAAGCATTTATTAATTTTCTTTGATAGTGTACAAGTGAGTGATAGGTAATATATGGCCGAGTAGATGCCCACTTCTTCTTCCTATACACCACAAATAACAAAAAGTAATTTGAAAATATGTCACACATAAATACATAATTAATTGTTCGTGCCAGATTAAATCGTGACCGTACATGTGATTAACATGTCGCCAGTTAAAGTAACATCAATAGTTGATTTGATGGTGATTTTTCGATGAGTTGTGGTGCAGGTAGCCTGCAAATTTTGACAAACAAGATCTGCTTACATAATTATATATACCTATAATTTTCGTAAAAAGTAAACAAATTTCACTATTTTTCTAGTCAACTAAACTACAATTTTCTACCTCGTCACTTGCTAGAAAAAATAACAGGAAAAGGTTGAAAATGTTATTTTTGATTATATAAGGTTAAACCCGATTCATGCGTGTGCAATAATTCTTTTAGGCCTATGAACGAAAAAAACTAGGTTTAAACAATTTGTTCTTGTATTTGTCCAGCGCATTAAGTTGGTTACGCAAAAGGTTGAAATTCATCGTAGGCATATTGAGTTTCATATACTCTATTGTGAGAGAGAGCCCGACATAGCATGTCAAAATACACATGACAATTTGCAAAAGCGGAAATTATCTCTCTTTTCCAATTGGCTCATTTGGACCCTATTTTTATTTTCTTATTGGATGGTTCATATCCTTATGGCTGATTTGCTGGCTGATATATGTGAGGCACAATGCTCAGCCTCGAATTGGCTGATATGGGGATTGGAACTTCTCTCTGTTAAACCTTTATTTAAGTTTGATTTGTAATATCTTAGTTGTTTTACAGGTTGTAGGTCTTAATTGTAGGTGGTTATTTTCTCTATAAAAGATGCTAAGAAAGAGAGAATGTACGAAATGGAAACAAAGCTTTTCTTTAGTTTTTAAGAAAGAAAGGCTCCGCAATCTATTTACCCTTTTATTGGAGTATGTGTTGAGATGAATTCCAGATACGTGTGCACGTATCGGAAAATCACACGTATCAGGTAAATTAAACTGTTTGCATATTCTTGAAAGTTTAAATTCAGATTATTCGTAGTTTATGAGTCATCCATTCCTCCATTAATTTAATCATGCAAAATTAATATGAAGAAACTATAATTTTGGGTACAAGGTAGATGCAAATTGGTCTCAATCCTCATGGGTTGGGGGCTTTTTAATTTAAGTAAATAACAAGAAACCTATATGGCAAAACTAGACAGGATTTGGGGGAATTTTACAAGAAGGGCCATTTTACTTAAAATGGGTGACCCCACATGCATTGCATTTGCAAGGTTAAATATTTCGGTGCAGTCCATTCCATGGAAAGATCTTAGGTTGTGAGTTGTTGTGACAGATGTCAAATTTAATTTACTTTTCCTTTTTCCTTTTTATGCAAAGTAACTTTAACACTTGAAGACTTGAAGCAGTGATAGAATCTAAACCCCATGCATTGCATCTCCAAGAACAAGTAACATCAACAAATTAATAATTCATCAAGCCCTACTCTAACATTTCATGGGACTGCGTCACAGGGGAACATCGCTCAGGTGAATGCTGACGTGGAAGTGGCACGTGCCGGCCTGCACAGTAAAGCGAAAAGGAACCGAAGCCGAATCTATATCCGACGACCACATCTTCCCCGTCTAGACCGGGACTTTCCCAATCCAATCCAACGGCTACTACCACATCTTCATTCTCCACCGCGTGATGAAAATCCTACGGTGAAGATTAAATGTCACCCCCTCTCTCTCCCCAATGCAGCATCAATAAAACCAAAAGCCCGAAGCCGGTCCAGTTCTCCAGACAAAATCTCCGGACTCACTCTCTCTCTCTCTCTCTCTTTCCGCTCTGTTTTGAATCTTCAGAGAGTTGGTTGTTTTTCAGTTGGTGCTAACCTGGGCCGGTGGTGGGGCCCAGAGCTTAACTTACGCAGGAGGTGTCTTTTGCGTGTGAGATGGTTCCGGTGGGCTCGCGGCCAGCGACGTTGGTGATAAGAATCTCGCGATACAGGAGGTCGGTTTAGAATAACCAGAGAAAGAAAAAGGAAGACTCGATCATCGGACGGTTGGGGTTGAATCAATAAATCATTCTCTGAAATGGACGGTCAGAAAAGCCAGGCGAAGCTCACGAGGACCCAGTCGTCGCTGCTGCGGTCGTCGCCGACCATCCGATCCTCCATTCATAGCCTCTCTTCGGTGACCGAGGAGGACGTCATCGTCGCCCAGCAGCAACAATACGACGAAGAAGAGCAGAAGCCCAAGAATTACAACCCCGGTTCGACTCAGAAACCCGGTTCGAACCGGATCAGCCACCAGCACCTGGCGATGGCTTTTCTCACTGTCTTCACCCTCTTCAGCTTCTCCGCCTTCTTCTTCTTCTTCTATCTACGAAGAGAAGAGATACCCACTTCCGAAAATCTCCTCCTGGCTCTGGTCTTCGTCGCAGTCACCCTTTTCTTGGCGAACAAGAACAGGGGCCTGATCAACCACAGCGTCTCCGTTCTGAAACACTCATGGGACGAGAATGCGAAGCGGTTCCGGTTCTGCAAGACGAACGGTGGGTCGAAGCCGGTCCAGTGGTTCATTGGGTCCGACCCGAACCCGAACAAGGCCCGAAAGGAGAAGAAGATTATAAGGGAAGGGGTCGAATTTTACAGCAATGGCGATTTCTACGAGGGGGAATTTCACAAGGGCAAATGCAATGGGAGCGGAGTTTACAATTATTTTGTGAATGGGAGGTATGAAGGCGATTGGATCGATGGGAGGTACGATGGGTATGGGATTGAGGGGTGGGCTAGAGGAAGCAGATACAAGGGTCAATATAGACAAGGATCGAGGCATGGGTATGGGGTTTATAGATTCTACACAGGGGACTCTTATGCTGGGGAGTGGTGCAATGGGCAGAGCCATGGCGTTGGAGTGCAAACTTGCTCTGATGGTAGCTGCTATGTTGGTGAATTCAAGTATGGCGCTAAGCATGGCTATGGTTGCTACCATTTTAGGTAAGTTCTTCAAATCTTGTTTTCGAAATCTTTATTGGGTTGCTTTTGGTTGGATTTGTGGTAACTAAATATGGGTTACTTTCCTTTTTAGTTATAATACAGTAAAGATTCATTCTTTTTCCATTTTCTTGATGAGAATTCTTGGGTAGCTTCAATTGGGTTTTCTTGGGTTGCTTGAGGTTTTGAATTTCGTGATTTTGGTTTGACCTGTACTCTTGTGGGGTTTACTATTTGTGAACTGTTCATGATGAATAAAACAGTGGAATTTGGTTGTTGTGTGGTTGGTTGATTTGCAATTAATACATCTAAGTAAGAATTCTTACAGGTCTCTGTTTTTCCATTATGGCTTCCTTGATGATTTTGTTATTATCATCTCGAGAATTTCATTTTGTTAGCCAATTTATTTCCTTATGTATGCGTTTAATGGTGTGTTTTCGTATTCAATTGTGCACCTCAGTTGTCTGGCATTCAGTTGAATTTGATGCTGAAACTACAAGTTATTTAATACTATGCGTCTTTTCTTCGTTAAATTATTCATGTACTTTGCCTGAGGAACCTGAAAATGATGATAAATTTGATTTTGCTGCAGAAATGGAGATAGATATGCAGGAGAATATTTTGGAGACAAAATCCATGGATTTGGGGTCTATCATTTTGCTAATGGTCATTGTTACGAGGGTTCATGGCATGAAGGCCGGAAGCAGGGCTATGGTGTCTATACTTTTCGAAATGGCGACACAAGATGTGGTATGTGGGATGGTGGCACCCTTAAGCACCCTCTTGCGCCGCTAACGGATGCAGTTGTTCGAGCAGTTAAGGTATTTTATGACTATTACTTAGCGCATTCACCATTACATGACAAAAAAAAGGTTTGAATAACTAATTCATTGTTCATTCTTTTGTTGTTATGAAATTGCAGGCTGCTGGGAAAGCTGCAGAGAATGCTGTTAACCTCCGGCGGGTAGATGAACATGTGAACAAGGCAGTCATGGCAGCAAACAGAGCTGCCACTGCTGCCAGAGTTGCTGCTGTCAAAGCTGTTCAAAACCGAATGGATGGAAAATTTTGTGATACAAATGTCTAAAAGACATCTTTTGTTTTGGTAGTGTAAATTTTACTAATTTTAAGTGCTTTCGAAATGTCAACCCGGTGAGCAAAAGCTCATCGGAGGTTGAGAGAGCGAGAGTGAGTGAGGGAGCGTGTGTTTGAGGCTTCGATCATCACACTGTAACTTGTAAATACACCATGTAAATCAATGGAAGATGAAAATTTCAGAGAATTTTTGGCCTTTTCCCTTGCTGTTGTTTGTGTATTTGGAATCAGTAGTGGCTTGTGGGGTTCTTCTTTCTGCATGAAGTTACATTATTGTGCTCTCTAGACTGCAATAATGAGATCAATTGCTTGATCCCCATTTGTCTCTTATTCTGTAACATCATCATCATCATCAACTTATCTGCAACAAACGAGAAAGAAAAAAAAGGCCTTATCTTCAATTTGGGGACCTCATAACCATTGGAATGCAAACTGTACTTGCTCACCCTAATGTATGTATCTCTGTCTGTCTCTGAGCCTCAGGAATGTATCTGTCTTTCAAATTTTGATCCACTGAACATAAATTGGCAGGTAAAATAGAGCTGAAGAACGTATCTATCTTTCCTTCAAAATATTAAATATTAGATGTTGTAAATCTAAACAATATTTGACTTTCACTTGTCCTAATTCAAATAGTTAAGAATAATGATAGAGTCATGGGTGGATGAATGCTAGTCGTTGATACATTGAATGCTCCACGAGCAGCGGTTAAGGTTCGCTCACTGATCCATAACAACTCACTTGTTCACTGATCTAAAGATTATAAGTCTCAGTGAGAGTGTTTGTCTGGTAAGACATTTCCTCATATGCATATATTCCTTTCTTTTCAATTTATAGATATGTTTGTGCTTGCTCAACCTTTTCCGTACAAAGAAGTTCCCGACCAATTCATAGACAGAAAATGTCAAACAAAGGAGTAACGTGAGAAGATGGGAAAGATCGAGGCACCATAACTGATCACGCTATTCCACTATGCCAAGTTGCCAACACCACCACCCCACATGTGGCCAAAAGTGACCCTTACTCATAACACCCATCTCAACCCTCATCTAAAAACTCTTTTTTCTCTCTTTAAAATAATCAGTTCGTTATTTGTAAATCACAATTTGACATATGTTTTTATTTATTTGTAATTTATTGCTTTTATTTATTTGTAATTTATAAGTAATAAGTGATCGATTTGTACATGTAAAGAGCCAAGCAGTATTGCGTTTATAATTATAGGGGTCCCAAACAATATGTGACAAATAGATGAGTCCCTATTTGAATTGGCCGGACTATCTTTTTGATCAATAACATAATTTAGTAGAATTCCGATAGGCTCAACACAGATTTGATTAAATTAATGCTAAGTAGCCATGTGCACTCCTCATCCAATCGGATAATGTTAGGAGATTGCAATATTTTTATACGAAAATAGCACATCATGTGGGGGTGGTGGGTGGGGCTCTTTGTCCTGGTGTAAAAATCTTTTAACTTTTCATGCTTGCTGGATCCACAATCTCTGTTGCATATCCAATATAAAAATGAACCCAAAAGACCAGAAGAAGAAGAACTTTCTCTGTTTCTTTTTATTTCTTTTTTCAAATTTTAAAATATAGTATGTGAGATTCTTTTTCTCTTTGCTTTGTTTATTTTGGTCACAGGGGGAGTAATAATGCCCCCTCTCCAGATTCAAATGTCTTCTTACGTTAATTTTCTAACAACTCCCACATGCATTTTTTTCACAAAAGAGAGAAAAAAAGGCACTTATTTTCTAATATTTTTAAAGGGGTTGAATTTTTTACAATCTTTGACCAATCCTCTAGGGTTTTGGTTTTAAAAAAAATCCCAGTGGATAGAAGCTACATCATCCCTGACCTAACATATATGCTGCTAGCCTGGTTTTCATTAATGGTGGGGATTTGGGAGAGATAGAGAGAGCTGCATTAAGATTATGCTTAATTGTTAATTTGTTGTGTTTTTTTTATGTCTCTTGGAGTATGTTATGTCTCACTATTGTTATTTAATAGGCTCCCATCTGGGTGTGTCATAATTTGGTCCACATATAGTTATAAAATTGCAAATTTTCTTCTTTTGGTTTCCTTGGGAGGGCTCAATTTCTGACCCACTGTGGGAAGAGATTGAAGTATTATATATGTATCTCTAGGTCTTTGTTTCTTCCTTCATTTTGAACCAATAGTCTAGACTTCTATAGTTTCCAGTCAAATTTTCTTTGGATGAATCCCCAAAAAAGTGTTTTGTTCAAGACTGAAGTGCCTGTGTAGTTGGTGGGTTCATGCCAATAATCAAATCACTGAAAATTAAAATGTCAAAAATTTTGAATGTATCGTGAAACTATTATTAAGTTGAAAGTTTGAATTTTTGAATCTCAACTGATGTGATAGTGTTTCATTTATTATATATGAACTTATTACGAATCGATTAAATATGTTGTTAGTTAATTAAAATTTGAGAAAAGTTGTGATGGATATTAGTTTTAGTATCCTAGATCTTCCTTTTCTGTTTTACTATTTTCTCTAGCTCACTTGTTGATGTTGAAAGTTTAAATAGTAAAGATGCATGTGGATCTTAACTATTAGCTTTATTATATTCTAACATTTATTCTTTTGTATCTAATAAGACATGGGTCAAGTCTTGTTTTTGTATTCTAACAAAAAGATATGTTCAAATCTACATCTCAAGATCATATATGATCTCAAGTACATTAACTGGGTAAGAATAGGACATAGAAAACCTACAATGCTTATAGAGGAAGGGAAAAAAACTATGAGATATTAAAAGGGAGAGGGACCCTCTAAGCATGGAGTGGTGTTCATGGCAAAACTTCCTCTACAAATAAAAAAAGGTTCAAGCATTTCAGAGATTTTCCCATCAGATTCTGTAAATATTTTATTTTTTTAACAATGGACAAGATATGAAACGCATGTCTGGTTCATGCATTGATTATCCATTATCACACTGAGCAATCCTCAATGTCCATGTCCCCCTGAATGTCATGATTTCTTTATAATGTTTGAATTATAATCTTGGTAATAAATTCCTTTCTGATAAATTTGAACTTTCTTCGGGAAATTGCATCTTCGATTTGGTCAATCAGTCATCTCATAGGTAGCTCATCTTTAAGTATCATGAACTTATTCTGCAAACCGTACAATAATACAAAATGTGTGAACCTTTTTATTTTATTTTTTTGTCTTTGGAAACACACAATGTGTTTGAACATCAATAACATGGATGGTAAAGTATGATTTGTGAGATGGCATCATCACCTTGGCCCAAACTCAACAGAACTTGAACAAATGACTTTACACGTACAAACTTCAATTTTTTTTTTTTTGGTTATTTGTTCAAACATTAGAATGGTGAGAGTTCAACTATTTAGGGTAGGTGTAGGTGTGAAGCTATAAGTCACAACTAACTTCAACATCATATCTTACTTGATCCTTTAGTTGGGGAAAAATTTGTCTCTTTCATGTTAAACCCTCTTGTTCACATTTTACACATTTCAACAACATGGTGTGTGAGATTAGACATGCAAATATTTCTTCTTAATAAAATGACCGATTTTAACGAAAAAACATACATATCTCGGTGCATATATTCCTCTTCTTATAACACATATTAATTAAGTGACTACTCAAGTAGTATGTTATGAGAAGAGAAATATATAGTAAGTACCGTTTTCCAAACTTGAGTCTTACTTTTGACCAATTAGTGACGGGTTAGCTGCCCACCTGTTGTAGCAAAACTATTAGATTTTATCTAAATCTTAATGATTAAATTTGAAATACAAAATCCGTAAATATAGAAAAGATCTGTGCACATAACTTTGTCTTGTAATTTTATCTACATGCAAATTGCAATAGCAATTGATTGATTTGAGAAAGTGCCACGTTCAGCGAACCCTCTTTAGGTCTAAACAGCAATTTCCAAAACGATGTATAAGTCATACGGCCGGCAAGTAGTATAATTGCAGTGACGAAGAGAAGAAAGAAGAAGAATTATATAAATTATAAATGAATTAATGTCCATATCAGCTTCTCCTTTCTTGTTTGACTCCAAATCAACCACACCATGATGTAACCTACATCTTCTTTTTGGTAAAGGACATTTCTATAATGGAGTGGCCAGCTAGTGCGTTTGGTTCCACAATTAGCTTAGCCTGCTCTCAGAACAATTTCCACACAAAGTAATGTTTCCAAGGATAGATTGGAAACCCATGTTATCTTTTTGCTGGTTTTGTAACTTTGCTGCCATATATAATCAAAAAGTGTATTTGTTGCTTTTATTATTTTGAAATGGCAAACGGCATCTTTGCCATGCAAATGACTTAATATGACAAAAGCTTATATACTATCACCTTTTTTCTTTAAAGTTTTAAACTAGTGGTGCTTATGTTAATTTTTTTTTTTTTTTTCCCTTGACTAAATATTGGGTTGCATGTTTTGTTGTTGATATAAGCGATATTGGGGAGAGAGGGTTTTTCTAACACATACATTGTCAAGGTATTATAGAGGTTCGAATATGAGACCACTAGCATGCAAATTAAGACTTTTTTCCACTTGACTATACCCCATTAACAATATTGGTTGCATTTGATTTCTAATTTTCTACCATAAATTTATACACAAACAAAAGTACTTGTCCTTATACACCAAAAGAGAGGAAATTAAAAGAAAAAAAGATTTGAGAGAGAGAGGAAATTAAAAAGAAAAAAGATTTGAGAGAGAGAGAGAGAGAGAGACGTGACGAACATATCAAAGCATGACCTTGCTCTAGCCTCTTAGAGTTGCCTTCAAATTTCAAACACCAAAAAGGTCCTGAGTCTCCCGACCTTCGATTTTCAAAACATGCTACCGCGGTCCCATGCAAACACCTAAACAAATTTGACTTTGAAACCTCTCTTGTGATTTAATTAAATGCTACACCTGAAAAGGAAGTTGCAAATATATATATATATATATATACACACACCTAAACTGTACTTTTTCATTGGCAAATTTATGAAACAAGTTGTGAGAGGTTTTAGTCACCTAATCCCGGTCTTCTTTTTTGACTTATTAGTGGTTTTTTTTTTTTTTTTTTTGGGGGCTCAGAATTAGTGCCTATGTTGTTTCTCTTTGTTTGGTTTCAAGTTTTTAAGTTTCTTTGACTTTGGTCATTATCAAAGACAAATGTCCACATCAAAAAATCTCAAAACTTAGAGTTAAATTTGTAACGTACACGTTAGTAGGAGGATACGATGTGAGATATACACTTGTATAATATTGTGATAATTCGTTTTTAGAGATATGATGATATTTTTCTATGAAAATGACAAGTTTATAAATTAAATATTTATACGTAGAATATAATAATTTTTAAAAAGGTCTTGAACTACACCAACTTATATATTATAATTACTTAGTTTAGTTAATTGCATATTGTAAATATCGTACACGGGTTCAAGGGAGTTTGCAAAACCTAATGCACACCATTATGTCATCAATGGGGTGTTAGTTGGATGATCCATGCCTTTTAGTGTACTTTCAAGTGGTTTTGGGTTCAAATCCTCCATGGTGGTACCCGTGTGTGTGAGTTTTCCCATCTCCCCCTTTCTAACTTTGACCCAAAAAAAAAAAGGCAAGCTATTACGTCATTTAATATATATATATATATATAAATTCAAGAAATACTCTCAAAAAAGAAAAAAAGAAAAAAAGAAACATATGATATGCATATGTTTTTTTTATATTATTTTCTATTTAATGTTGAAATTCATTTCTCCAACTATAGGGTTGAATGAAACAAAAGGGCACCATAGCCTTAGGTGTGATGGTCCTGCCGTCCAACTTGAATAGAATGATTGATTGAACATTCTATATTTAAATTCTTGAATTTTATGAGAAATCGTATTCAAAATTTATGGTGATCATGAAACTTTGTCAAAGGGTTGGTTTGCATTATTCAAGTGTACCTTCATTAAAATATATATGTGTTTCCTTGGTGTTTACTTGGGAAAGAAGCTATACAGGGCCAGTGGGAATATATATAAATTATTTATTGGATTTTTAACTGTAGAGGTCCTTAAATTTTATCTCGAGTTTCAATTGAGTCCCGAATTTTTTTTTTTGAGGCAATTACATCCTTTAACTCTACAAGTAGTTGCAATTAAGTCCTACCGTCAATTTGATTGTCAATTTAAGAGTTAAAATTATTCATTTAGATTAAAATATTTTAAAAAAAGTATGCAATAATATGAAAAATCAATTGAAGACATGTTGTCCAAAGTCTGAATTACCCTTCAAATAAACAACTGAATTGATGGAATGTAATTGTAGGACTTAATTGCAACTACTTGTGAAGTTAAATGATGTAATTACTTTTAAAAAAAATATTACGGAACTCAATTGAAACTTGAGATAAAATTCAAGAACCTCTACAATTAAAAACCCTTATTTATTTATAATGATCATGCATACACAAACATGCATGAGATTGTATGATAAAAATAATTACTGCAGGGAGCGGCAAAATGGGTTACTAATCCCCCAAATTTCTCACATGATCTTTCGTTCATTGATGCTATGTAATTTCCTTGTTGTGTACGTTTTTGGGCATCTGTGGTACTCTTTCCTATCCTGGAGTTTTTCCCTTGTGGTTTTCTCCGAGAAGATTTTAACGAGGCCACGCATTACATGCCTACTATTCCTCTCTTCTAATGGAATGAAATCAACCTTTTCAAAAAAAAATAATTATTGTTTCCAATGAATAGAAAGATAATTATCTTATTGTCGACCATTCCTCTACATGTTAAATCTTCTTTTGGTAAAAAAAAATAATAATAATTAAACAAGTTGGGGAAAGAAAAAGTAAAATAATAGAACTGAACCAAGAGCAATGATACTCGGTTTGGACAGGACTTTATATAATCTGTAGAGATGAGTGCACTAGTCTCTAATTATGCCATTGTTTGGGTTCATAATTAAGCTCACTTTTATCTCGTGGTTGCGAGCAGTGAGGTGAGCATGACTTGTAACTTCATTTCCATTGAATAATGTGATTATTAAGGCTGAATTTAATTAATTAATTAAATTTTTTGTGGTGAAAATAGGGCTGAATAAATTTGTAACCTAAATGAAATTAGCCCCTTCTTTGTGGGCTTGAGATAAAAAAATGAATTCATCATGGGCCTACGGCCCATTTTAGTGTGATTAAAAAACGAAATGAATTCGAATCAAGATATTGGGATCATATATAAGTTAGGCTTATTGTGTTATTCACTTGCATGCCCAGAGCCAGAAATGTTACAAGTGTTCTCTTTTTCCCTATTACCTTAGCATGCACAAAGATTATAAAATCAAAATCAATATTAATGTAAGTTGTATCCCTTGGAGAATCGAAATCAAGCAAACATTCCCACGTTGTATCCCAACCGTAAATTTTTGTTCCTTACGTATTAGTAAATGTAGTGAAGTCAGGAATTAGAGTATGTGTTAGTAAATATCAGGAAGATGAGGACTCGAAATAATTTTACTCCTAGGAGGCTAGGCCCCATAATATAACAAAAGGGACTTAGAACATAAAACAGGAGGCCCAAAGCATAAGAATATCCAAATTCCCTTCAATCCAATTTGATAGCCCTCTCTCACACCAGGAAACCTCATTTGCGTCATTTTGCATGCATGATATTGAATTGATAACCAATATCTCACTCATCCCTTTCTTTGTTACAACGAAAGTGTGAACCCTATATACCCTACAAATCCATAAAGAAGCAAACTTGATGCATCAGAATGCAGAGCAAGAAAGAAACAAAGAGGATTGCTTTGTGTACCCTAAAAGCCATTCTTTGTTTTCACTTCTACTCATACATCTTCAATTTCCCATTTGATAGTTCCAAATAAAACCCTATCTGAACAGAACCATCTAATACTTTTCAATCTCCAACCTCTCCCAATCAAACATGTCTCTGAGCCCACCTCGCGAAAGAGACATTGACATCAACAATGGCAGCACAACCTATCAGCTCTACTGGTGCTACCAATGCAATCGAACGGTGAGGATCATCTCCACCACCAACCCATCAGAGATAGTCTGCCCTCGTTGTTTTGGACAGTTCCTCTCAGAGTTTGACATGTCAATCAGGCCTAGAGATCTCCTAGACTACACCGACTTCGATCCTTCCCCAGAAGCTCGTTTGCTGGAAATACTTTCTCTCATGTTCGACCCTCCTATGGGGGCTTTCAACCATGGATTGGATGACCCAGAAGCAGACGCAAGAGAACGTCCCTGGTTTTGGCGACGCCAACTTGGTCAAGAGGGAAGAGGCATGGGTACGTAAAGTTTGAATATGAACAAATTCAATGGTGATCATGCACCTAATATGAAAACGTGCGTTCCACAAAATAAATTGAGAATTGTTTCATGAGTTTGTTTAAATATGTTTGACTACAATTTAATTATTTTATTTTAAACAGAAGCAGAAACTCAAGAGTCGAGGACAAATAGGCGCAGGCGACGCAACCCTAGCTTTGATGGTAGAGAGAATTGGGACCCAGAACCCGAACCCCGTGCTCGAAATCGTCCTAGGACTTGGATTATAGTCCGTCCCATCGAGGATCCTCCTAGTTCGCTGGGCCCCATTCCCAGCTCACAAGAAAATCCAATACTACCAGTGCCACGTGGAGTCGAACTTGGAAACTACTTTTTTGGGTCGGGTCTCCAAGGACTAATCGAAGAGCTGACCCAAAACGACAGGCCCGGCCCGTCTCCAGTACCGGAAACAGACATCAACGCATTACCAACAGTGAAAATCACAGAGACCCATTTGAGCAACGACCCTTGTTGCCCAGTTTGCATGGAGGAGTTTAAAGTTGGCGCAGAGGCGAGGGAGTTGCCATGCAATCACATATACCACAGCGACTGCATTGTTCCATGGCTGAGGCTGCACAACTCTTGCCCAGTTTGCCGGGTCGGGATTCCGGTTTGTGGAAACGGGTTGGAGGAGTCGGAGGGTTCGAATAATGAGAGGAGGAGTCAGAGGTGCTTGAGTTGGAGTAGGCTGAGGTCTCTGTGGCCATTTCGAGCAAGGTATAGAAGAATTCAACCACAGGGGGATAATGAGGAACATAGTGCTGCTACTTCTGCTTCTAGAGTTGGTTAGTGTTGAATTCCCCCAAAGCTATTCTAACAAAACATAATCAAACTATTGAATTTCATACATGATTGTGATGTGCTTGATTTCTATATTGTTAGTTTAAAGTATCTGTACCTGTTACTACCAAAAAAAATAATAAAGCTATTGCAACTCTCATTTCTTCGAGTCCAGAATGCCTTCAATTTGATGATAAAGGTGGCCATAATTCATTCTTTACGGAAGCTTTGCATATATTCATTCTTCATGCTGAATTCTAGTTTTGTTGCAGCTGAGCCATGGTGGCGTTGTTGCACTATTCTCTAACCCCCAAGTGGATCTAGACAACATTACATCAGAGATTCATGTTCGAATAATTTTGGAGGCTCTTAGGCGCTCACCTCTGTCTCTCAGGTGAGCAGAACAATATAACCACCAGCACACTTTTATGTTTCAGAATATTGGAATTATCACACACAGCAGAAGCAAGGGCTTCCCAAAACTTGCTTAAAAATCAAGCTGGCCCCGTGTTTAACCTATAATAACTTATTCAGCAGGAGCAGACTGGTCCTTTACGTCGTAACTGACACTCAGCACTGCAGCAATAACCTTAAACTTTTCACCTAAATACCCTGTATCTAAAGCTCTGACTATTTGTCTAATATTGTTGTGAATGTCTTAACTATGTAAGTAATTAGATGTACATAAACAACAGATATACATAGATTCATGTTCCAATCCTCCAAATACGCTGTTTTGTAATTGAAAAAAAAAACATAAATAATTTTGAAAATGAAGCATCCCAGACAGTTAAGATGGTTATACCTATTCCATCGAATGTTGTCCAGAATATTTAGTATATCAGATCATAAAATTGATTGAAATCTGGAAGGAAAATTGGAACAGTTTGACGCTGAACTCTAAAACAATCATCAATATGTACGCTTTGCATGATGGTGCACACCAGCATGAAACCCTTCAGTATATGCTGAGTTTTTGAACGTCATCTGCAACAACAAAAAAAAGATCTCGTGATCATGGATTGGAACAATTCTTTCAAAAACTTCAGAATTGGGCATGCACCAATGACAGTAAACAGACATGCCTCAACATGTAATCCATGTGCTCTATAAAACTGCCATTACACATTAAGAGCTTTCAATTAATAGGCAATAAATGCTTCAGAATAGAGCATTCAACCATCAAAGCAAAATACATACAATGGTGCTCTCCAACTCTGCACGAAGATGGCTTCTGATACTATTTGATATCGCAGCTCCCAGCTGTGCTCCATGTTTCTTAATAGTCTCCTCAGTGGTCTGCATGACTTGATTCCATGAGCCTAACAAAGTAATGCAAAAGTTGAAACTCAAGAGAATCATAGTATTGTTCTAACCTCTGAAAGCAGTAATGCAGAGGTTTTATCCAGTAAATCTTCAACCAACTTTCCAACATCTGTTACGGACTTTGATACATGAACACCATTGACTGGTTTGTCCTTAGTATTTTTTGCATTAGTGGATGGCTTAGTAGCATTTGCTGCATCACGAAAGAATATTTTACTGGTTAACATGAATAACAAAAAGGAAACACAATCTATACATACCCAGAATCCCTTAATAAGAAACTGCTAATATTTATAAATAAAAAATCTTAATCATTTAAATAAGCAGCTTAAATGTATAAATAAAATAACACAATGGCAGTTTTATCATAAAGAATCAATAGAATAGAACAATATTGACAAGTATAATTCATCCGGGCCAGCCTGGCTGAGGAGAAGTTAATCTAGAATCAATTCTCATTCTATTTCTACATATCTACAATGAATTGCACTTTTTCTTGATATACCTGTACTTGTCGTTGACTTGTTACTGACAGAAACTGGATTTTCGACGGAACCTTTTGAGGAAGCTGCTGCTTCTGGAGGATCAGGCAACACTGTGGAACCAGATGGAACAAGAGAAGCAAGATCTGGCGGTTGATCTTTCCCAACTGAAGGGTTAGCCTGCATGAGCCGAATAATGTTTGAGGAAATGATCTAGTGTTCCTTAAACATTACTGACAAGCTTAATTCTAATTACCTCCAAGTCAACATATGAGGGGTCTCTCCCAATTGATTTAAGGAACTTATCGAGATCATGGGTGCTAAGTGCTGGAAACAGAAAATTTTGTCATGAATCAGGGATAAACTTATTAAGAACAATAACATAAAATACTCATACTGAGTACAGTTTCTGAAAAATCACACTTTCTTTTTTCTTTTAAAGATGTGGATGACATGATTAAAAATTAAAAATTCCACAAATTATACCAGAATCAGAAAGTCTTCACAAACAATATAATTTTTAGTTTTATTTTTTAGTAAAAAATGAAAATCCTGACAACAACATAGTAATACAGTGTAAATTCTAATCAAGGATGAAAAGCATAAGTTAACAGAAATGGAATGTTTCTCTAACACAGGAATTAAACCACACTAATTAAAACAATAAGATCAGGAGAAACTTTACAATTGAAAGTGTGTTCCTTGCCTAGGACTATTCTTAACCTATCCCAAATAACTACTCATCCAGCTAATTTCCTGCAATTGACTTGGAACATCATGCTCAATCTATAAAAGACATCCAAGGTAAGACTATATGCATAATAGATATGAGGTTCATAAAGTGAAGAACACACAACTAAACTAGTAAACAACATGAAAGTTCATCAGAATATACGAAAGAAGAGAAGACAAATATATCATTTTCGCTCATCAAAACCCTTATCACTTACAGATTGATGTGTCATTCGACAATGGGTGGAAGAAGCAATGTTCCTGACTTTTAAATTTTTGATCCAACAACAGAGAGACATGCCTTCACCCAAAAAAAAAAAAAAGAAGACAGAAGTCAACAAAAGAAAAAGATATGAAAAAAAGAGTGAAGTATCAACATGCAAAGGCTAAATAACATTAACTCCACTGGAAAGAAAGTCATTCCCACCACCTAAAATGGTAATGCTGGTCATGGAATATTTTCCCACAAAATCAAAATGGTCAGAATTACGACTTTTATTCAGTCGATTGTTGACTAATGTAAAATTACATAGGCAAAACAACATCAATCAAATGGTAAGAAGTAACTGATTCAAATCATTTCACAAGCTTTATAAGTTCAAGGCCAAGAGTAACAAATGATAATGCGTGAATGAAATATCAAGAAGAGAACCATATATAATTTTAATATCTTAATTAAATGAAAGAGTAATGTATACCGTGCAGATTCATTCACCAGCGAAAACGGAGTAACACAACCCAGTGGGACCTTGCAATAAGAAACAGAATAGGAAAGGAAATTACATATTACATGACATTTTTTGAAATAGCATATCTCTTTTTGTTTTTTTAAATATACATATGAAATATAGCCAATAAATTCGAAAGCATAAGCTGACATGCCAGAAGATCTTAGAAATCAAAGAATCAATATCATTTTTAATCTGATTAAATTGAAGATGAGCATATGCCAACCTGAAGGAATTCTCCGAGTGCTTCTTCAGGAGCCATTCTCAAACCACCTTTTCCCAAACCAAGCCTTATAGATAGAACTGCTCAGCTTTCAAGTTGTAAATAAAGCTTAGAGATGTTCAGGCGCACTCCAAATGGTGCATAAGTAAAAAATCATTTATATGATAGCTCAGAACCACTAGTTTGTGACATTCAAAATGCTGATACATAACACAATGATCAGAATCAGGAAACGTGCATACCTTTCAGATCTACTTTGGTATCTGCCAAAGCGGAAACAATATAGAACCTGTTCTTCTTGTCCTGCATTTAATTAAGAAACAAAAAACTGTAGGTGCTGTTCCACACAGTGGAGAATGGAAGATAACAAAAACTGCAAAATTTATTATTATGCAATGCAAATGCTGTTTCCCAAAGTATTAGAATACGATACCTTCAAGAATAAATTTTTACTCAGTCCACCTCCCAGATGTCCAACATATTTCGCCTGATGGAAAAATCATATGCTTGCCTCAGAATAAATAAAACAATTGACACAAAAAGATGGAAGATAAATTTTTTTTTTCCCTTTTCTTTTATCTTCTTTTACCTGAGCCTCAACTGTCAAAACAACAGGATGTTCATACTGGCAAAAACCAATTTGAAGCTCCTAACAAAACCAACAGTATAAGTTAGTTCCAGGAAATTAAAGAGATGCAGCAGTTAAAGTTTAAAAACATAGCCATACGCGACAATGCAAGCACATTCTAGTATCAGAAAACAATTTTCTCTGTAGTTTCAGAAATTCACTACTTCAGATTCTCATTCACAAGATGAACCAAATGCAACTCCAATATATATAAGCCCAAATAGTTGTTCCACTAAGTATCACATTGTTACCAGATGATTATATCTTATGATTTGATATACTCTGAAACTCAAAGACCTTGAAGCAACCAAAGTAAATAGAAACTATTGCAAGCTATGAAATTGTTTATCATCACAGCTAAACAAGGCATGGAAGAGTGCTTAGCAAAAATATGGGATTGTAATAACTTTCACTATTCTTCACAAACTTCATCTCGGTTCCTTTGGTTAACACTCAATATATGGCTTATCACATAAATTGTAAAGAATCAAAGACGCCCATCAACGACTGTGATTATTCTAATTCACCTCGAATATTGAACTCTGACGCAAAGCAAAGAATTCCAGACCAAATTCAATGGCATAGTCCAATATACAGAGAAGTACACCAAAATGAAACACCCAGAGAGAGAGAGAGAGAGAGAGAGAAAGTAGAACCTTTAAACGAGCAAGCAACTGTTCCTTGGAAAGACCCATAATTGCTTCACCGGTTTTGCAGAGCCAAAGGCAAACCAGAAAGAGTTTGCAAATAGAAGACGGCGATGAGGCGCAGAACCAGATTCTGTGCGTGAAGGCTTCTTCTCTTTTTCTTATTCGATAAAGGGAGAAAGTAATTGGTGCTCTTAACTCGGACTCGGGTTGTCAAGATTAATCAAATGGGTTCCTGGGTTGGAATTTGATGAGAATTTAGACCCCCAATAGGCTACGATGAGGAGGGTGCGCAAGCCCAATACAAATTCTGAGTTACCATTTTGTTTGCTTAACAAAGGCGTCAAAGTGTGTGGGCCTTTGAGCTAGAGCTTGTTCATCTCATTAGATCATCTCTAAGGAAGACAGGAGACGTCAAATATAAAATTTTAAATTTAAATTTAATGATTGATGTGGTAATTTATTATTTACACAGTTTTACGCTCCATCCGATATGTCAAATAAATAATTATGGTAACAGTCAAATTATTTAAGATAAATAAGAAAAAAATAAAAAAAGGAAAACAAAAAATGGAAGTAACAGTCAACTATCTTTAAAAAACAATAAAATATTCATTTGACAACTTGCTTTTGGGATGTCAAAAGTAATAGCTGAACCTCCAGCCTTCATTCCACATCAACTTTGACAATTCAGTTGGAGTGATGTGAGATGTTATTTCTAGGTGTTTAATATCTATGTGACACTTTTGACATATCGGTCGGAGATGCTCTTAGATTCAAGCAATATTGGAGAATTGAGGATTCAAACACATGACCTCAAATTCAGGGACAACTGCTCTTAACTACTTGAGCTACAAACTATTTGTTAAATCATTGTAAGTAAATAATTAATAAAATATTATTTCTCACTTGTTATTACTTGCTTAATTTCTTTACACTCAATCCCTCAGATTATTAATAATCAATGTGTTGTTTTGGATACAAAGAGACCTTCGACTGAACGCGTTAATGAGCTGGGCTTAGGGGTGAAAAGCTAAACATCATTTTCAACGCGTCAAATATATCAACTGAGCTGTAAGAGTAAGCCATGTAGGCATTGAGTTTAGCTAAGCATAGAACACCAGTAATGAAATGCGCAAGAGATTTATAGTTCAAGTGATTAAGAGTAGTTATTCTTGCACCTAAGATCATGTGTTCGAATTCCTCATTTATCAATATCGCTTGTAAGTCTTGTATAAGAAAAAAATGGTAATGAAATGCCACATCTATCGGTCCAAGTTTAGAGCCCTTAAAAAAATTTGTATGTGTTTCTGGAATTGCAAAATCTGTATAATGTCTTGTATATTTGTGGCTTAAACAAACCCTGGGATTGATTCTCCAAAACTAAAAAATAGAAAAGAAAGAGAGACAAACACTGGAATTAATCAATCAATTATCAAGCTTCATTTGGTTTTGTCCTAATGAGGCCAACCCTAAATCATTGAAGTCATGCCAATGTTGGATCTAACCCCCATGAGGCTACATATTGAGCAACATCATAATTAATCATTCTAATTAAGAAAAACAAAGGGCATCTCCCTCAATGATCATTAATTAGGTTAAGATTTTCAGAGCCAATGAAGGATCAACTGAAACAAATCCCAAATTATATAAAATGGAATCAATTAGAACGAAAATATAAACAAAGGACAAAAACGACAAACCTATTGATCAACATTCAACACCCAAATTTTGTGTCATTAGTTTTTAATTGTTTTGGTCTAAAGTGTCATTAGCTCATATAACCCAAAACAACAAAACTTTTTTTTTTTTTTTTTTTGAAACCATGAGATGAGATCACATGTTGTGTCGTGAAATGTAGTTCTAGAGAATTGTAATTTAGGGCTGATCATGTGCCTCAAATTTTTATATAAATGGGTACAAAACAATGCAGTGACCCAATGTGCTGAATTTAATTTTTGAGGGCCCAAAAATGCCCATATTATAATTTCTAATAATATTCAGAAGTTATAGCAACAAAAAAAACACATATTTCCAAAATGGTTATGGCCCATTGAGAAGTTTGTGAAGAGACCAAATACAATGTAGAGGGAAACAAATGAGGATGGGACCCCATGCTGTGATCTCTCTCTCTCTCACTCACCCACTGCTCTTTTGGACAGATCATGTGCAATCTTGGGTTGAACCAGTACCTCCAAACACTTGACCAGATTCAACTTTTGCTCACAAAGTGTCAAATTTGTCGATTCATTCTGTTTCGATTAGACACTTCCTTTTTTGAGAATAACTTTGTAAAGTTATTCGAGTAAGTGCTAAAAAAGTCTGGTTAAAAGATGACATGTTACAGCTATTATTCAAACGAATGTTCAGTCAGTCGATATTATCATATATTTATTAAAAAAAACAGTTTCACACGATTTGTTATGTTTTCATATTGTTAACTCCTGAATATAATTTCAAACATAAATTCACTTACTCAATAGTAGTACGGTAATATTAACATGTTAGATTGTGTGAGAACAAAATTGGAAGGCAGTTTTAAATGATCATTAGGATTCTCCAATTGAAACTTGGGCATAATAAGCTATGACTCAGATATTATGGGTTACCACATTTCACATGTAGTTTGACTTATTCTTTGAATCAAAGTAGCTTAAAGTTCACAACAACACTGTTTATCATATGACTTGCATCAGAATTTTTAAGAGTACCAATACCCTTTTGCAGGTGCTAACTGGTGAAATCCCATTCTTTTTGGCTCTGTTCTTAAGGCCATGGGATTGGGTCTCTCCCTTTTCTCATGAGATTGATTTCCCCAAGGAGCAAAATAAAAGAAAAAGATATTGTTCCTTCAAATGAAAACAAATTCAGATGGTTTCAAGTTTCCACAACCTCCTCCTGCTCCTCTTCTTTAATTTGTTCCCAACTGAGATAGGCATATCTGAGCTGACACTTCCATACACAATCAATGAGCCTCCCACATGAGACAAGAGACATAACATGGGGAGGGGTACATAGATGAAATTGGAAAGAATAAAAAAGAAAAAATTTCCACTTCTTATTCAATATTAATGTATATGTAAGACCACTGACAACAATTGCATAATATTACACACTTAATTTGCATAACATAAAACAAATATAATACAATATATCTTTTTATATAATAGAAACCCATGTGAGATAGAGTCCAGAAAAATGTCTCAATCTCCCTTTGGAATTTCTTCACCTATCTCACTCACTCATATTATAGAATGTAAAATTTGTGTCACTGTCAGTAAAATCTCCAAGCAAATGGCTTCGAAGATCATGAATGAATTTGAATTGGATTAAAAAAGAATAATATCAATTGGGTGCATCAGCAGAAGCTCCACAAGGGAATATCACTTTCCTCATAGAAGTCATAAATCATGGGTGGATCGAAGAAGGCTCCATTGAACATTTGGTCAATGTATTTTGGGGATTGTAGGCCATCATCAAAGTTGTTCCATAGTTCCATGCTAGACATTGGTAATTGATCAATTGCCTGATCGAGATGATCATAAATAGGAGTGTAGGGCTCAAATGACCCCATCAGTGATGACAAGTCGTCGTCCAGGAGATTATTGGACGGTGACGATGACATTGATGGGGAGGAGACCAAGGATGAAGATGAAGAAGATTGAGGAGGGGGTGAGGGTGGGGAGGCAATACTTGTGGTGGATGGGGTGGTGGCATTATCAATGGCAAAACTATTGGCAACAGCTGCAGCCACTCTCTGGATGGACTTGGGGGACATAATGGTAATTTCGTGAGGGATAAAATGAGAGGAGGCAGTGGATGGGAAGTTGAGGTTGGCTGAGGAGCCCTTGAGGCACAAGAGGGCAGCATCATAGGCTCTGGCTGCTGCCTCTGCCGTAGAATATGAACCCAACCATATCCTTGTCTTCTGATTTGGGGCTCTAATCTCTGAAACCCATGAGCCCCAGCTCCTCATTCTCACTCCCTTGTACTTCTTCTTCTTGCAAGCTGATGAAGATGCTGATGTTGATGATGTTTTGGATGATGGCATTGGCTTTGATGTCTCTGTGAGCTGAACCCTTTTCTCTGTCTTCACCATGGCTGATAAGAAAACACAATGCCTTTGTTGATGAACTTGGAGATTTGGATCAAACCAGTGTTTTGCTGAACAAATTAGGGCGCAAGATCAGTGAACGAAGGTGTTTGATATTTTTGTTTTCTGTTTCTGTGACTTGTTTTTGATACTTGTGCAGTTGAAGAAATGAATGAATGTGATGGGAACTCAATGGGATGAGGAAATGTTGCTGCTATTTATAGATGCGCGTTTGGGGTAAAAAAGCTAACACACAGCCAGGATCTCTCTAGCTAGTCAAAGAAAACAGTATGGCTCTAAAGTGCTTTTAAAAAAAAAATAGTCTCTTCGCGCGTGTGAGAGACTTTTTTTTTTAAAATTTAAATTTATTTTAGAATTTAAAAAAATAATTGGTAGTTGTGTTTCATAAAAATAGGATTCATTATATCTGAATTTTATTTTATTTTTAATTTTTTTAAATATGAAAAAGTATAAATTTATCATATTATCCTCATTTAATTAATAATTTTAATTCTTAATGTTTGGATTAACAAAGGACAATTTCTGGTATTTTGAATGTTTCACCGTTTTTTGCCTTTTGCTTTATATATATATATAGATAGATAACAAAATGGGTGAGAGATATTATCAGTTTTATATAAAATAAAAATTATTATTTATCTATGAATTTACTTTTCTGTCTTGTTTCAGTCAAAATAATTTATTGTGGGTAGTGAAAGATTGTTTCTTAAATATTAGAAAAAAAGAAAAGAAAAAAGATACTTACATTTACATTTTTAATTTGCTGGCAGTTGCTTTCTTAGGCTCAAATCAGAAAAGCCATCGACTTTAAAAGTGTAAATTTTTTCCATTGTCAACGAATATGGCAACCTGGCCTGGGATCCATAGGCTCAAATCAGAAAACCAGCATAGAAAGTTTTCTTAATTATTAAAAGTAAATGACCGTTTCTTTCTAGAGAGTTTTTGACTTAAACAACAAGTCACCCCTTCAGTAAGTTGACACCCAACAAATATTGCTTAGCAAGTTAAGGACCCACTAGTGTAGGTCCTAGTTTCGAGTCCTAACATCGGTGTAGTGTGTAACGAAATCTAGAACAAAATGGTAATTGCACATCCATGTTATATTATGTTACTCTAATGTCTTAGTTTCTACATTTAGTTTTAAGGAATCATATCTTAATAGAGTGAGCAATGTAGGTGATGCAATAATAATGCATAGAGAAGAGATCAGGGGAGAGAGAAACATAGGATTCTTTTCTAAAAAGCTTATTATCACAAAAAATTCCCAAGATCTGCAGCTGATGCTTATAAACAATTATAAAATAACCAGTTTCATAATTTGGGCTGTGAAACACCGAACAAAATGCTCATTTTTTTTTAATTACCAAAAAAAGAGAGTACGTAGTTTCATTATATAAATATTAAACACAAAAACTAAAAAACGTACGCGCAGTCTACAGTAAGTAAGTCATTGCAGATGTAATATATACAGACACACACACAGCTGTAACTTGTCTGTCTTGCAGAGCTCTGAAACCGCGTCCCATGGTCCTCCTCCTCATGCAAAAATATATAGAATTAAAAGTACAAACTTGAATTTAATAAAATTAATTAAACTCTCTCTCTCTCTTCTCAACTGTTTGATGGCTACACCTGCATGTCTTGACTTTGCTCTCTCTCTCTCTCTCTCTGTGTTTTCTTTGTCCAATGCCTAAAATTTTGAGTTATTCGATTTGGTACGGCCACAAACCAAAAACAGCAACTACAACTTTATTTTACTTTGGGCTAAGATGCCAGCATGCACACACCACCACACCACATGCATGGAGTGATGACGATGTGGCAACCAAACACACGCTCTTTTTTTTTTTTTGGGAAACAAACATTTAACTTTTGAAAGAGCTAATAGACCAAGCAAGGGCCATTTGCCCCCCTTTGCAAAGTAGTGCTCTTTTCTCTCATGCAGCATGCAGATACTATTTTATTAGCTCTTTCCAGCAAACTTGTCTCCATTGTTGTCAGGTTATCTCTCCAGTCTCTACTCCAACACTTAATTTGCAAGAATTGTAATAAGCAATCTATCCAATAATCCCTTTTCCAAAGTTTAACTAAGATTAATGTCAATCGGGACACACGTATTTTTAATAATGTTATTTTGTTATGTTGTTACACTGTCAATCTGAGTCACATATTTGAACAAGAAAAACTACCCAAAAAAAAATAATTTTAAAGTGTTGTAACTTGAAAAGGTCAGGGTCAAAACATAGGTCCAAATCAGGGTGCAGTTGTGTTAATTAACTGCCCACATGTAACCCCTAACATCATGTACAGTTAGTTCTAGGTTATATATGCGACTATTGTGAACGGGGTTTTCATGCTTTTCCACAAACCACCCTGTCCATGTGATCTCTAAAGACTTGTCAAGTTATCTATGCAGCTAGCTACTTTTCTCATTTGCAGAAACTAAGGAGACCAAATTAATTAATATACTTCCTTCTAATTCTGAAATCTGAAATATTATTAGAGAGAGAGAGAGAGAGAGAGAGAGAGAGAGAGAGAGAGAGAGAGAGGCTCAGGCTTTCTTGAATGTTGAGTTGAGCAGCAGAATTGGTTTGTCCAATGATAATACATGTGTGTGAAAAGAATAGTGTCGTCAATCCGTACAAATCCCCCTCTCCCTCCTCCCTCCTTCCTCCTTCCTCCTTCCTCCTTCCTCCTTCCCCTTTATTTATTTATTTATTTATTTTTTTGAGTCTTTCACACACTTAACATAATCATGTTAGCATTAAGGCATCTCCTTTCTTAAAATGGAGAAGCGTTTTATTTAATTTTAATATAAAATGTATAATTTACCACTCACGAAAATATTAATTAATTTTGATAATATTATATAATTATATATGAGGTGGGGTGACAGTATGATTCTCCATATTTTTAAATGACGACTCTCACATGCCAATCGCACACCCTCTCATCTTTCTTTATTTTCAATTTGTCAGAAATCCTGGAAAAAGCATAGACTTATTCGTTTGGTTGGAAATTAGAAGGAAGTTTCGTCACTATTATAAGCTCATCATCCCATGACTTAAATTTGTTTTGACCCAACTAGGTTAATCAGGGTTTACTATTCCACCAAATTCACCTACTAATTATAAATAAAAACTGAGAATGTCAAAGGTAAATTTATTTGACATTATATATGATCCTCTTACTAGGAAGCTGCGTTTCAGATGGGAAAGCATGACTTGACATCAATTTCGTTGGTCTGGACGTGAGTTGTCTTCAATTTTCATCATCATGGAACGATGTGACTTCAAAACAAGCATGCAGATTAGATGAGCAAACACATGACTTCATACTTCAATTTTATTTTATTTTGTTTTTCATTATGGGAGACTGGGATTTTTTTTTTTTTTATTTTTTTTTTTTACTTTTTAAGGTTATTAAGTACTAGTCAATATTTCTATGTTTGGAACTAAACTTTTGACGGCCGAAGTCAATATATGGAAGACAAATACATCTATCAACTTCAAAACTTTGCTTGGAGCTCGCTACCCTTTTGTAACAACACTGCTTAGCTCCTTACATTGGTATACATATATACAGTATTAATTCATTAAAAGTATGAAAATAAAAGTTTCTACGATCATATCAAGTATCTGTAGGTAAGTATAAATTTGTCTTTCCAGTAAGTAGTTCAAATGATTAAGAGTATTTACTCTTATACCTGAGGTCCTAACTTTGATTCTTCTTCTTTCAATATCATTTGTGTATAAATAATTAAATAAATAACTTATCTTTCAAAATATATGAATGAAGATTCATTGCTTCTTTCCTTATCTATATTCTATCTAGAGATCTCTTAACTGGCATACACCGTACCAAATGGCTCTGGCTTTCCGTACTTTGCATATCAATGAAAAAGACATATCTAATACAAAAATCCCCCATTAAATCGATGCAGGTCGAGCCCTGAGGAGGTAGGGACCAATTTGGTTGAGGCCAAGTGACCTATTGGCCAAAAGAGTTAAACATCACATATATATATATATATATATATATAAACTATGAAAAATGATGTATTGTTTAATTGCTTGACGAATTGTGAATTTGAATTATCGATCGATTTTTGTTTGAGTATTCAAACATGTGTGAAATTCACAGTATGACAAGATAATTAAATATTTATTTATTTGACATGAGTCTGTAAACTATAAAGATATATAATATATGGGAAGAGGATTGGGTTTATGATGAGAGGAGGGATGGGCATAGCCGCATAGGAAAGTGCAGTGAAGGTTTGCAAAGGTGGGAGTATGTTGGATAATGAAGAGGCAAGATCCATGTGGGTACATAAGGTGTAAATCAAAAGAATCAAATCCCCTGTTTTGGTATACATATGAAAGTTCCAGGAAAAGGATTCAAATTCAATCAACCACCATATCCACAAAATATATAATACAATGGCTTACGTACATGAGTAATTAAATGTTTGGTGGATGTTTTTGAGTGCACCAAATTATAGTCCAAAGAGAGAGACAAAGTTGTTGACTTGATATCATATTACAGCTAGATAGATATAGAGAGCATGATAGCAACTAATCTTTGATGAGGTATGCATGTATGTATGTAAGGGACTGTGTTATCCAAAAAGGCATGAGGTGTGAGGTGTGCAGATTTCAATTTCAACTAGTGCCTTAAATTTATTTGAGCATGGCATTTGGCATCTCCCAAAGTCTAGATGTGATGTAATTTGGAGCTAAAATCCTTCCTTCGTGTCCTAGTAGCAGCATTATTCAAGTTGCTATCCCATTTAAATAATTTGTAAAGCGAACTTGGTTGGAGCCTCGGTGGAGCTATAAGTGACCACAATGATCACTCTGCCCTAGCCGGTTTGGCAACTAGTCTATTTTGATCGAGTCCTATTAACATTTATGGGTGGTGGTGACTGAAGCCTATGCGTAGAACTTGCTCCATACTTGTCGGCTTTTGAATTTTTGACATCTATGGTTAGAGATAGAAACTTGTCCGTCCTTAACCGTCTTGTAAGAGAACGGTGCTTAAGAAAGAGCTCGTACACTACTCTTCCAAGTAGCTTGGGAGTTTCCGTGACAGCTCGAGTTTTATTTTCTTTCTTTAACATATTAAATTTGTGTTTTGAAATGATCATTTTGGAAGTGGTAATAGAAACACAAGTCTAAAAACTGGGGAAAGACTCGCCTTATTAATTTTATCTTTCATTTTCATCTAACCCAGGTAATTGAAAGAGTGATGAAGATGATAAAAACGATCCGGCCAACACTAGTCGAATTTCCCCTTCATCTAGAAAGACAAATAATAAAGTTGAACCAGAAACAGTGCCTATAATCAAATCAACGATTAAAAGATGTCTTCAACAGTTCGTATCACTGTCTAATAATGCTAGGCATGACGAACGAACACCATCTGCTAAACACTTACTTAATTTCCAACCAATAATAACACAAGCTGTGGTTCATTGAACAAAGTACAAACGCCATACTCCGACTGTGACTTCAGCAATAATATATGCCATATATTAATTTGTAATCCCTCTTATTCAATCATATACATCGTTTCAAGGAATGTACAATAAATGACATTACCGCAAGACACAATCAATGCAACAACAAGAACGTCCAGGACATCTAGATTGGCAGATTCAGGACTTTTATTCAGCGTGGACAATTTATAGAAAATATTTGCAAAGCTTGATGGGGACGATTTATAACAATTTGTAAAACTGTTCAAGCATATTAAACCAACAACTTCACCTTTCAGATGAAGCTCGCTTTGAATCCACCCCCGAGTGTCCGGAGTGCAAAACGCCACTTAAAATGGTGCAGCACTGTGGCAAGTTTAATATGCAATCATTGTTCTCTCCATTTAATACTGTGGTGGCTATTCAGAAGTTTCCACTACGGAACTCAAAGCACTGATTACGGATTCATATACTTTTATGCCCTTCAAGAATACGGTATCCTTTAGGAACTGCAAAAGAAAAGAGATGAGGGGAGTCAGGAAGAGAATTTGATAATAAGCGCATGTTAAAAAGACTGGTAACAACAATACTGAACCTCGTTATGGTCATGAAGTAAGATGGGAGTGTTCGTCATTGGGGAGAAACCAAGAGCAGGAATGCCCTGCTGTCTCATGTATCGTGCATCGGTAGTTGATGCCAAGATTTCAGGCTTTGCAAGTTTGCCTCCAGCCGATGCGATAGCTTGTTTGAAAACAGACCACCATGGATTGGAATCATCGGTTGGTGTTGCTAAAGGGCGACCCCTATAGTCTCTATTCGGTCCTTTCTCAATTAGCTGCCATATAAAGTAAGTCATAAGCCATTTTTCATTTATGCGCCTGTTTGCAGAGAAGATAGAGGAAACAAAGAGAATATACAGATCAAAGAAAAAAAGACAGCATAGTGGTCATCAACAATACATTTGAAACTCGAAACCTATTTTTGGCGCACTGAAAAGATTATGCATATGGATTTGTAAGTACAGGATAATATGCAATAACAAAAATAAAAAGGGTTCGGCTCCTATGACCAAACCCCATAACGCAAACCTGAGCAGAATGTTATAGAACTGGTCTCAGATGATATCTTTCAAATAAGATAAATAAATAAAAATCTCATACCCAAAATGTTTCAGGTAGATTATTAAATGTTAACAGAGGCCATTATACAGAATCAGCTCTCTTTCAAGCTGATGCAACGATGACAAGTAGCCATTTACCAGCCATAGGAAAGTTGTAATATTGGTAACCGCATGAGGAAATTACGATAAGTAGTTGCCACATTTGTTGTTTACCCAAATCAAAGTTCAGCACATTTTCTAATTTGACGTCCGACTTTAATACCGATTTCCAAGTGAAAAGCCTTAGACATGGTAGCTCACTATCAGTAAAGATGATAACCAGGGACGAACTGCTTGAATTTCATAGTCCGAAAAAATGGTTTTGAAATTGAGCATATCAAATCTTGAGAATCAATTTAACATGTACTATAACTTCTTATCATCCTACGTGAGGAAAATGTGCGGCACAGTAACTGAATATGTATATATAATGGGTTGAGGAGTAGAAAGTTTATATTGAGGATGCACAGAAAAATCAGAAAACTATGCGGATAATTAATATTACCATTACAAACTAATAGCCTGCTGCAGGGTTTATCTTCTAATCAGATTCATGCGAACTAATTTAAAGAGAAACACATAATTAAGTTGATGGAGTAATGTATTTAACAATGGAATTAGAAATTAGGTTATCTACACATAAATTCCTAACTCCTATAATTTCACATTATACTAAATGAATGAAAAATTCCCAACTCCTATAATTTCACATTATAGTAAATGAATGAAAACACTGAAGAATCCATCCACAAACTCAATATACAAAATCAATGAAACTGAACAGAGCCAAAAAGTTCACCTGGTATGTCAAATTCCTCGCCTCCGGTGCCCACTCCTCAGCAATCCTCTTCCTAACAAGCTCGGGGTCCACAGTAGGCGGTATTCTTATATTAAACCCGGCCTCGGCCTCTGAAGGCTGCATATTCATCGCAAACCCCTACACAAGCATACAATCAAACACCTTATGATCAAAACACCAAATGACCCATCACAACACAAACAAACACACAATAACCAGTACTTCAAACTCACATCGCCAGAAGCAATCCCAGATTTCAAATAAACCGGATTGACCGAAATAACCTCCGAAATGGAGGCCTTCCCGGCTTTGACCACATCGAACTGGGCCGCCCGAAATCGAGTCATAACCTCAACGCTATTCATCAAATTCTCCATCGCTCCATTGTCGTACAATCTGGACCCGTGCCCGGGAGCGCCCTTCGCCTTGACGATCAAATTCCACGGAGTCCGATCGGCGTAGAAAACCCTAAACTCGTCGCCAGGGTTAGCCTGGCCTTCGTCCAGCATAAACCCGACGTTCAAATCCCGAAACTCCTTGGAAGCCGCGAACTTGGCGACGCCGTCCAGGCCGCCGATCTCCTCATCGGGGACGAAGGACAGGTGGACGGTGCGGATTGGGACAAAGTCGGCGGCTTTCAGGTTTCGGATGGCCTCGAGGTACTGGATGGCGATGCACTTGTCGTCCTGGGCCCCACGGGCGAATATGCGGCCGTCTGCGGTGCGGTGGGCGGAGAAGGGAGGGTGGGCCCACTTGTGTGGCTCGGCGGGGACGGAGTCGAGGTGGGAGTTGAGGAGGAGGGAGGGGAGGGAGGGGCGGGAGCCAGGCCAGGTGAGGAGGAGGAGGGGCTTGGATTTAGAAGGCGTGAAGTGGAGGGTTTGGATTTGGAGGTTTAGGGTTTGGGCTATGGCGGTGAGGAAGGAGACCGGGGCGGTGTAGTTCGGGTTCGGGTGGGCCGTGTTGATCCGGAGGTAGTTTTGGAAACGACTGATAGGCGTGTCGTGTTGGTGTTGTTGTTCTGAGTGGGCCCCTCCGGTGGCGGCGAGTAGGAGGACGATTGCGAGTGTGAGGAGATGGTTGGACATGGTGGTGGTGGTTGGGGGGGCGTGGCCAATGTAACAGTACTTACCGGTTTTACTCGTTTGACTTCAGTGACTCTACAGTTCACTTCAGCTCCACATTTTGTGTTTTTGGTTGGCGCGCTCCCCGACAAAATAATAAATAATAAATAATTAACTGAGAGTCTGATCTAATGGATTCGACCTTAGGGTAAACTAAAATGCAATAATTTTTAGAATTCTGCTCCGATTTTTCATATTTTAACGTGCTTAAATCTTAGGATTAAACTCTTTTCATGTGTAACGTTTGCATTAAAAGTTAAGCAGATAATACAAAAATTTAAGGTCCATATTTGTTGGTTAACGTTTTTGGCACTTTCATTTTCCCTTATAACACACACGTATGTAGTACTTATACAAATACTATATATAATTGTAAGGGGCTTATAATTTAAGGGTTAATGTTATCTTCAATTATGGACTATATGGGTTAAATATAGCTCTAAAATAATACAAAACTTATCTCGAGCCATGGGCTAAAAACAAATTTGGAGGGCCACATTTAGCAATTTAGCCATTTAGCCCTCTAACCAGACCTTGTAGCCCAACTATAGCTCATACCAAATTTTCTTGTGGGCCTAATACATGTGCTTTTCAAAAAAAGAAAATATCACACATGAGTGTGAGCACGTAACATCTCGTGCAACTGCATATTTAAAAGTTAATATTAAAGGTGCAATGACGTCTTCGATGACGCTAGCTAGCTTTTAGTTTTTTTTTTTTTAAATAAAAAAATTGGATTTGAAACGTTACCTTTTTTAGTTCCACGTTTCTTACAAATTCTATCACATTCTCTACTTATTAACAACTTTCCACACTCTTTCTTTTTGTCAAATATTTTTTCACACTCATTTCATCCAAACATTTCCTAAAAATTTATTCTCTTTGCTTATTTTGTTATCCACATTGTTTGAAAAATGTCCCGGACTTCGAAGGGATGAAATTGGTCACGAGTGGAAGATGAATGTCTTTGCAAGGCTTTCAAAAAAAGTCTTCAAAGATAGCGTAGTGGAATATTGTCTCTAAATAGTAGTTTAATTAAATTAAACAATACATAGTAGTGAAATGTATGAGTGCGGTACTATAGTTTTTCTCAAAATAATAAAATATGAAGGGCCCTAAAATATAGTCTTGCATGTCTCTAAATAATAGTTTAATTAAATTAAAATACATAGTAGTGGAATGTATGAGTGTTGTACCATAGTTTTTCTCAAAATAATAAAATATGAAGGACCCTAAAATATAGCTTTGTATGGCTAGAGATGGAAAATTTTAACCATACACTATTCTTTAAAAATTTAATATTTCTGAGGGCTAAATTTATAGCCATGGACTACATTTAGCTGTATGACTAGAGATGGCCAAAGAGCATCTACCTTTACAGTTTAGGTCTTAGATTCGGTTTCCCCTTCTTCAATGTATTTTGTATTAGAAAAAAAAAAAAAATTTCAAATCCTCATTTCATCAATAATGAAAAACAATTTAATGTTTCATCAAAGTAATAAAAAACATATAATCAAGTTCAAATCCTCATTTCTCCAACAATGAAAAACAATCCAATATTTCATTAAAGTAATAAACAAATATAATTACCAATATATCTTTAGCATCTAGGTGCTCATGTAGAATTCTATAGTAAGGAAGAGCAGTATCTAAAGCCCTTAGATGATGTTATATCTCTCAAATTAGTTAGTTGTTAGATCAAGTTGGTTAGTTTGATTTTGTAACACCCCGACTCCAATTAAATTCCCTACTTGAATTATTCAATTTAATGAAATATGAAATTACGAATTTACCCTTAGAGTAGGGGTATTTTAACCCGATTCTATTTCGAAGTTCACACGAGACGCGCCATCAGATGGGCTTCCCCCGTCTCTTATGATCGACTAACCCATGTGCAAGTGCCGTTCACTTGGAACCTTTCCCCTCTTCGACCTTCAAAGTTCTCATTTGAATATTTGCTACTACCACCAAGATCTGCATCGACGGCCGCTCCGCCCATGCTCGCGCCTGAGGTTTTGTAGCAACTGCCGCACCCTCCTACTCATCGGGGCTTGGCACTTGACTCGACGGCCGGGTATAGGTCGTGCTCTTAAGCGCCATCTATTTTTGAGACTAGTTGATTCGGTAGGTGAGTTGTTACACACTCTTTAACTGATTTTGACTTCCATGACCACCTGCCTACTGTCTTAATCGAACAACATCCTTTGTGGGTTCTAGGTTAGTGTGCAGTTAGGCACCATAACCTGGCTTCCGGTTCATCTAACATCGCCAGTTCTGCTTACCAAAAATGGCCCACTTGGAACTCTCGATTCTATGGCGTGGCTCAACAAAGCAACTGAGCCGTCCTACCTATTTAAAGTTTGAGAATAGGTCATGTGCGTTGCGCCCCCGATGCCTATAATCATTGGCTTTACCTGATAAAACTCGTTCACGGGCTCCAGCTATCCTGAGGGAAACTTCGGAAGGAACCAGCTACTAGACAGCTCGATTAGTCTTTCGCCCCTATACCCAAGTCAGACGAACGATTTGCACGTTAATATCGTTGCGGGCCTCCACCAAAGTTTCCTCTGGCTTCGCCCCGCTCAGGCATAGTTCACCATCTTTCGGGTCCCGACAGACATGCTCTGACTCGAACCCTTCTCAAAAGATCAAGGTCGGTAGGCGGTGCAACCCTCAAGGGGATCCTGCCAGTCAAATTAGAACCGAATTCGGTATTATTCATCCGATTTGGTTCGGTTCGATTTTAACAAAAAAATTTCAAAAACAATCTGGTTTGGGTTGAACTGATTCCGGTTCGATTTTGAATCAATTTTTATTCGGTTTTGAACTGGATTATTAAAATTAATTTTTAATACAAATTTTAATATAATTTTGTTTTTTTGACTTGAAAATTAATAAATTATTAATTTCATATAAAAAATAAATATTAAAACTAGAAAGAGAGAGATGTTTTGAAATTGAACTTGAATAAATATTAGTTATGAGATAAAAAATATAGCATTAAATATAAATAAATATTGAAATTATATATTTTTTAATTTGACCAGTTCGGTTTGGTCCGATTCTATTTTTGAAGACATAGAACCGAATCCAAAATCGGTCCAAACCAATTCGGTTCTATTTTTACCGGTTGTTGACTTTTTGGCCAACTTTGTTTTCTTCCCCTTTTTTTCGGTGCGGTTCGGTTCAGATTTCCTGTTTGCCGGTTTGAATGCCCACCCCTAATGGTGAGAGTATTATATATGGACCATAGATGTGAACCTTCATATTAGCCACATGATTCATCTAAATAGTAACTTCACTTAAGTTTAAGGAAATGATCTTGTGGCTAATATGAGGAGTCCATATAGGACACTCTCAATATAGAATTTCGCGTGAATACCATTATTTGCCTAAATAGATGGGCTTAACAAATGTTGGGCCAGGCTGATATACCTATAGATCAGGCCCCAGACCGTCAAAGGAGCCGCAGCCTCATCGCCCGACCCTCCGATACGGAAGGTGAGAGAAATGGGCCTTGTCCCATTTTGCAAAGGATTGATTTGGTGTTTTTTTGGTCGCAGGATTGATTTGGTAGCCATGGCCATTGCCGCAGCAGCAACAGCGACAGTGACAATGGCGCTAGCGAGGCCAACGTCGAATGTGTTGCTGACAAGACACAGGGCTAGGTGGGTCTTCACTCCATTTGCTGTTTCTTCTTCCTTTACTTCGTCTTCTTCTTCTTCAAAGCCTTCAAGAGCCCTCATTCTCTACTCCAAGCCCGGGTGCTGTTTGTGCGATGGCCTCAAAGAAAAACTTCAGGCTGCCTTCTTACTCGCTGGCCCTGATTCTCTTCAGGACGTTGATTTACAGGTAACCCAATGACCTTTTAATTAGTTTTGAACTTTTAACATTCGTATTTCAAGCGTTTTCTCTGTTTTCGATAAAGTTTGTTGTATTGGGTTTTATTCAGATAAGGGATATTACGGGCAATCCAGAGTGGGAAAGAGCTTACCAGTATGAGATACCAGTGTTGGCCAGAGTGCTTTCTGATGGCACTGAGGTTAGTTCCTTCCATTCGGTTTTCTTGGGTCGGCTTTAATTTCAACTTTAATTCCTGTAATGTGCTGTTTTTTCATCGTGAAAGCTTCCAATTTCCGTAATTTATTGCTGTGCCAAGCGACTTGGGAGCTTTTTCTTTATTATTATCCTTTGAATAGAATACCGCTAATTTCACATGTTGAGGGAATGACACTCAAATGACACTCAACTTAAGCATAAACATATTCTAAGCTTTATATTTGTACTTCTGAACTTGACCCTGTGTTGGAGCAACCCCATTTTATGTGAAGCATCAACCCCATTTTAAGAGTAGCAATAACTTTCAGAATAAACGAAACTGCAAAATGAAATGATCACACAAGCAGTTTAACATATTTTGAAAAAGAATTTTATAGAAAATGTCCAGTGGCCAACTTAGCAAGGTGTTGCCTCATCCGAGATCACTAGGGATGAACTTGTGCAAGCTATCCTGGCCAACCCAAAATCTAGACTGGACCATAGAAGACTTTGATTTGGAATTTTATAAATCGGTGGCTGCTTTGGTTTGAACAATCCCATCCAGAATTTAGTTTGGGCTGAATAGGGGTTAAGGTACCTACTGCCTAAGCCTGATAGGCTGATGCATAGCACAACATGAGGCCTAGTTCCAAAGTATACTACTTCCCTTGTGTAATAAATTGAGTAAGGATTGTATGCATTTTCTTATTAGTTGAATTGCTGGGGTTTGATATCATTGTATTTTGTTCTATCCTATTTAGTAATACAATGAAAAGCCTCCCATCCACAAAAATCATTTGATAATGCTACCTTGTATTGGATTATTGTACCCTCTATATTAAACTTCGCTTTGATAGTAGTTTTCCAATAATCATGTGCAATTAGGCGCAAGTTCTAAAGAGTTTGATGGCCATCATGACACCTGAGACAGATTTAACATTCTTTTATTGGCAATGATTGGTTGAGTCAGTTCTTTGAAGATGAAACTATTTTATTGGATTGGCTGTATAATGCAGTCAATCGAGAAACAATAAAGAAGGCATTAAGATAATATTATTATAATGCCTGGATTTTGGCTTTGGGTGTATGTGATTTGATGATTCTTATTAAACTGTCTTATGTATCCTAGGATTAGAAGTTGTAGGAATCATATTGCTCCTAAAGACTGGACATCCTATCAAATTGCACTGTAAAGTTATCAAGTGAACCATGTCACATGGGAGTCAGTTGTGTCATGGCTTGTAGGCTAGCCCTTATAATTGAGGCAAAGGCTCCATTGAGTTCAGTTGGGTCAATGCTGTGCTGAGTGATGGGTGATTGTAAATGCTACCTATGATTCATTCTTTTTGTTGTGGAACTTAAATCTAATTGACTTTTCTGTGTAAACATTGCATTCAATACCAGCTGATTAAACCAAGTATCCTTCATTTAGATCGATTAACATTGGAAAAGGCTTCATATGCACATGCCAGAATCATATAATGTGTTCCATTATCCTTTGATATTTGTCTTTTGAATCAATGTGGACATGCCTTTATGTTTCCCCTGTTATTTGTAGTCGTCCTTCACTGCATATTACCTTTTCTAATAAATTCTAATGGGATGATTTTCGATTTTCTTGCTTTATTTTTGTTTCTTGCTTTTCTCCTGCTCATGTGAACTATCTTGTGGCACATACAATTCTGACTCTAAATGCTTGCTGACAGATGCAGATCCTTTTTACATCTCTAGTGGCGCAGATTTTTTGTTTTTTGTTTTTTTTTGTTTTCGTAATAGCCACAAACAAATTTTCCCAGTAATAAATATCTGATTATAGTTTTCTTTTTTCCTTGTGCATCATTGCGAGGATATGGTTTCAGTTGTTAATCTCTTTTAAAAATATACTTTTTTTGGTGCTTTGCCATGTATCAAGCAATTACTTTGCTTTAGATGGTGGATTGACAATCAAATAAACAGCCAACGCAATTATTGATGGGATTGTCTCTATGAGGTGGCCTATCATGCTTGAAGCATCTCAAGTTTTCTTACCCTTATTGTTTCCTTTTAGCAATGCTGAGAATTTGTGTATATGGTACAAGACTTCAACTGCATTTCCTCAGTCTGAAATCTGAAAGAATTCAAGTTAGATCTTTTTTGTTTTGTTTTGATGAATCACATTTGTAGTTTCATCTGACGAAAATATCGAATTATTTTCCAGGAAACTCTACCTAGGTTACCTCCTCGTCTTGGAGTGGAACTGGTTCAGAAGAAAATAGCTGCTGCCTTAAAACATTAGTGGGTTTTGGACCCTATGTAGAAGTGAAGTTTTGTGATTGGCTATTTGGCATGTATCTTGAATTATAAAGGAATTTGTAGATCACATCAACTTTGTAGCCAACTTTTAGTGAATGGCCAGACAAATTTTCTTTTGACTCTTCTTTCTTGATCCCTTTTTGTTCTTCTGCCTTTATTTCCTTTACAGTTGACTGTTTTCTATCAATGAAAAATGTAGATGAAACTACATATGCAAGATGGACACTTACCCCCTTCCATTCTCATCCTTTCTCAATAATTGGTCTCTCGGGGGTCTGTGGAAGGAGACATTAGACTAACCCACAATTTAAAGCAATTTTATATTTCTCAAAAAATAAATAAATAAATAAAAAGTTAAAAATGTATCATTCAGAAGGTGGTCCATTATCTATAAAAGGAAAAAGAAAACGTTTTGAAAGTTGCAAGATTTGTTTTAAATCACAACCCTTAACAAGTTCCACAATTAATTCACTCACTTTTGTTGACGCAGATGTCTCTGTTCTAATGTTCTGCTTGACTTTTGTTTTCGCCTCATTAAAATTTAATTTAAGGAATTTAAATTGGATACATCATCCTTAAAATAAAAAACTCAATTTAATTCTAATTAAAAATGAAAAAAAAAACCCCGTTTTGCATTGGAATTAAAAGAAAGCAAATTCTTTAATCTTCAAGCATTATTACAATTCATGGAAAAGTTTTATTGTCCGCTTTAATCTCTCCCCTTGCTTTCTTGTAAGAAGACAGATTTTCATCACTTTATTTTCTTTCACTCTCTTTCTCGAAATCTTTATTTTCTAAAACTTTACAAGAATCAAATCCGTCACCCTTTTGCATGAAAATGAGTTATCCATTTTAAATGCATTCTTTTTTTTCAGTGGATATTAAAGATAGGATACAGTATATGTCACTCAAATATTTTGACATAAAAACTTGTAAATAAATATTCATAATTAATACAGTATATTGAGAAAAATGCCCTATTAAAATGAGAAAGAAAAAAAAAAGATTTTTGCTTGTCAAGTTGCTACTATTTTATAAAAAAAAAGGAAACATGACAATGATACTTATACAATTAATTAATTATGAAAATATAAATTGTTATTATTCAAAGGGAAAAAAAACTAAAGGAAAAGCAATCATTGATTATTGCTTATCGGAAGATGAACTCAACTTTGCCATTAGCACTTAAAAAGATGAGGGAAAAGGGCATTACACGCAAAGGTCCTTTCATCTCATACATTATGCAGCAGAGCAGGAAAGTTGTTAAATTTTAAATCACACAATAATCAAAAGTACCAAAAGTAATAGATATGCATTTATTTCTTTGACCAAACTTCTCTTCACTAAAACTCATGCATCTGCCTTCTTTCTTTGTCACTCACTTTTTCTTAAAGTGATGAGGAGATAAATAGTAGTTGTTCCAAACACTTCACAACTTGATTTGCTAGCTAGAGGCATATCTGTCGAGCATGTTAAGATCATCTTAAAGCTTCTTTCTTGCTGTTTATTTCCCTTCTCATTAAAAATTATGAGTCAATTCTCCCTTCTTTAGCCGCCTCACATTATTTGGCCACGAATCGTCAAATGTTTACAGATATATAGAGTCATCTTTATTGATGAATATGTTCAATTAAGAAATTTCTTACATGAGTTCATCGATCCAAACATTCTATTTTTCAAGTATTTAGATCATTCTTATAATATAAAATATAAAAAATTTAAATTAGTGAAATATAAGGTGGAGTGAGCCATATAAACATACCCCTAAAATAAGTTTATGTATATTTATATTGATTGACACTCCGACAAGCATGCCAAATATTTCAAACATAATGCTCTTTTTTCTACACAAGGTTTTGGCATGTTTCTAGCATGAAAACGATAAGATTTGAAAAGAGAGAGAGAGAAAAAAACACTTTTCACATTGATCAAAATTCAGAACCGGTGCATAAATTAGCATAGTTTTATTTGTTTTTTGATTCATGCATCTTCATGGTGTCACGATCTTCCTGATATTATTCAAGATACTTTCATTGAAAATCGGCGGTAATCTTTTTTCACTGAATAATTGCTTTTTCTCAATCAAAAATAATAACATCAGAAGGTTTCTTTGACCCAAGTCATATATGTATGCACCAGTTGCAAAGGGAGGTGTTTATCCCATTTAGGTAACCAAAGGGTCCCTGCAACGACAAGAAAAATTAAATGGTAGGGCATTGTCTGATTGGTAATTTTGATCTCCTACAAAGAATTAAAAGGTTCCAAGTTCGTGTACAGAACTTTTTTGATTGATTAACAAATGTTTAGTCAAGTTGGTTTGAGCGGATGTACTTCCCACTATGCACTGAGTTCGAATATTCCTTCCGGTATTTTAAATTATATTAAAATAAAATATCGCTTTTATAAATAAAATAAAATAAAATAAAAGATATATAAGTCTCAATAATGGTACAGTTAAAAGCTCAATTACTTAATGGATTAGCATGACCTGTCCTCATCATGCGTGCTGAATGGGAAGCAACTATATATAAATATGTGCATGCAAGATGCATGGCTCTTTTCACATCCATCAATTAGAAACCTTATAAAACTTAGCTGTAGACATCAGCTTATTGCTAATTTTATCCAAAACATAAATTTGACCCCTACCTTCCTCTATCTTGCTTAACCAAAAATTACACTGATACATATTTAGCAAAACCATTAGATATAATAGTTGGTGTTTACTGTAAATTGGTTTAAGAACTTTTGTGATTACAAAAAAGAGTTGGTGATGGTTTGTTTGCCCAAAATTTTCAAGAAATATCTATGAGTTCTTTAAGATGAGATCGACCCCGCCTGAAAAGAGACAGACAAGATATTAAAGCAGCCACATCTATATTCATTGTAAAATGAAACTCCCATACACAACTAACGAGCACAATTGAAGCACAAAGACACACAAAAGCACACATTTGCCTATCAGTAATGACCGAAGCAAGCATACTTTCGAAGACAGGGCCATGCATCCACAGAGATCTCAAAATAAAACCCTTTTCTTCAAGTGGGTGTTGGTATGAGTGGCTCTGTACAAGCGATAATGTATACGTCTCATATCAAAGAATCTAACAATAATCTAAATACAGTATAGGTGGACATGATAGCACAATAGTGGGTTTATTATCCTATCATAATTAAATATTTTTTTTCTCTATAAGAAGGCCGTTGCAAGCACCTTTTAATTTCATCCCCAATCAACCAGTTCCACTTCTCACAAGGAAGAAATTAAGTTAAATCAAGAGAGAGAGAGAGAGAGAGATGGCATGTGGGCAGTTTGGTGTTGTGTTGAAGAAGCTGAAACCTTATTTGCTTGTTGTGAGCTTGCAATTTGGGACTGCAGGGATGTACATAATCAGCATGGTTACTCTCAACCATGGCATGAACCGATTTGTTCTCATCGTCTATCGCAATGCTGCTGCAGCCCTCTTCCTTGCTCCTTTCGCCTTGGTTCTTGAAAGGTATTTCTATCTCTAATTAGTCACATTTAAGTAATAATAATCTGGAATTAATTCAGTTTTTTCTCTGTGAATTAATTTTCATTTGTTTTACAGGACAACGAGACCAAAAATGACAATTTCCACCTTTTTGCACATAATGGTGCTGGGATTCCTAGAGTAAAGATCTCTCACTAACAAGCATACTAAGTATTGCTAATTATATATGAATTTCACGTCTGTAACGAATACGATCATTAAATGTGATACATGTAAAGTTTTAAACTTATTATAAAAAATAAAAAAAAAGTTGTACAGCTGTCCCACAGGTTCCCAATCATGTACAGTTGAATGTTGATCGTGACTACTAGCTAGGAGCAAAAAAAGATAGGGGAGACCAATGCCAATGCGTATGACTTGGATTATTTTATTTTATTTTATTTTAAATACGTATTCATCTGATTGTGCAGGCCAATTGTTGATCAGGGGTTTACATACTTGGGGATGAAATACACATCGGCATCATTTACATCTGCTATCATGAACGCCGTCCCGTCTGTTACCTTTGTTATCGCAGTTATTTTTCGGTAAAAATCAATGACTTAGATTCATTCCTAATTCATAATTCGGAAAAATAAGCATTCGTCTAACAATCGGCAAAAAAAAATTATTGCAGGGTAGAAAGTGTAAAGATGAAAGAGGTACGCAGTCAAGCCAAGGTGATAGGAACCCTAGTAACTTTTGCTGGCGCCATGCTGATGACAGTGTACAAAGGCCCTGTCGTTGACCTCCTATGGTCACACAAAACCAGCAGCCACAGCAGCACCACTACATCCACCGACCAACACTGGGTGACCGGGACAGTCTTCATCCTCGTAGGTTGTGTTGCTTGGTCTTGTTTCTACGTATTGCAAGTAAGTATTAATTGCATGATCAGTAATTAAATTATGTTTGCATGCATGTAATATGAAGCTTAATAAATGTGACGTCATTGACGTTAATTTACGTATCGATATCCAGTCCATAACAGTGAAGAAATACCCTGCAAACATCTCACTTTCCTGCTTGATATGCTTGGTGGGAGCGTTGCAAGGTGCAGTCGTGGCAGTTACTGTAGAGCGTCGTGCTAGTGCGTGGGCGGTCGGCTGGGATTCAAGGCTCCTAGCGCCTCTCTACTCGGTTAGTTCCATACAATGCAACGGGAACACGACCTGCTAACACGAATTGCCATTTTTAAATGTGTCTAGTACATTCAATTATAGATTGTGATTTTTTTTTTCTTCATTTTTAACTAATTAGAAGATGCATTGTCAATGATTTAGGGAATAATTGGCTCTGGAATTGCTTATTACGTGCAAGGCTTGGTGATGAAGACTAGAGGCCCGGTTTTCGTAACAGCTTTCAACCCTCTCTGCATGATCATCGTCTCTATTCTGGGTTCCATTATTCTAGCTGAGAAACTTCACCTTGGCAGGTAAAGAAAAAGAAAAACTAAAATTGGGCTAACATCATATTTCCTCTGTCTTGAATTTTTCTTAATCCTAATCTTCTGGTATATGCCACATTTTGGTAAGTTGTGCACATTATTCCTATATTATGACAAATTCCAATCCTAATTAATTAAAATTATTGATAATGAGGAATAATAATGGCATGTACAAAGTGTGTTGTGATGTCGTACGTCTTGTGACGCAGCTTTTCTCAAGAACAAATACTTTAGAGAAGGTATATATATCTTTGTGATGTAATCAATCAACTTTAAGTATTGATATGATCTTTATCTGAATAGTTATACTTTGTATATTTAATTTTTTTTTGATAAAGACGTGGGTTATGCTAGTTGGTCAAGACAGTAAGCCCGCTCTGTTGCACCCAAGTTCAAATATTTCTCCCCATATATTAGATTAATTTAGACTATCGTTTATATATAAAAATCCCTCTTTTTTTCTTTTTTTTTTGGTTTTTTTAATTTTAAAACTTGATGTGTAGTATAATTGGAGGCGTGATCATCGTGTTTGGCCTTTATTCTGTGGTGTGGGGTAAAAGCAAGGATTATTGTAAAAGCTCAGCAGTGCCATCCAGTCCTGCTATGAAGGATGAAGCTCACGAATTGCCAATTTCTAATGGAAGTGCTACCAATGGGACTAAATTGGTCATTGACAAAAATGGCAGCGACCAGCCATCCCAAATGCAATATATGACGGTCCAAAAATAATGCTAATCTTACTTTAAATTTGCAGTATAAAGAACCAGAAAATGTCTTTTTAATCTCCCTTTCGAATTTGATTGTAATTATGAATCTATGATTAGCATGTAGCAATCCGTTTCTTTTCTAAGAGCTAGCTTCTTACTATCTAGTTGAAAAACGCTGTCAACAAGCCCCAATATATAAGAATATATACCCATGTCAATTCTGTATAGCTTGCACAATGTTCTCCAACTATTTTCTTCTTTCTTCTCCTTTTCTTTTTTGGGCATTTTATTAGATCTTATGAATAATGCTGCATATATTATATATATTCATCATCACATTTCTCGTATTAGTGAGATTCGGTGTATATTATATAAAGATACAACCAGTAATGTGATCTGTAAACGTGGAATAAATAGATTTATTCTTAAACTAATATAATTAAGATTGATAAAATTGAGAGAAATTGATGTTGTTTGAGAGAATGTAATAACTTGTCAAATTATCTCTTTATATAGTACATGCCTAGAGTATCAACTATCAACAAGGTGCACATGTCATGCAAGAAAATTAGGTTGATTGGAGATAATTGTGATATTGTCAGTTCCTTTCCAAATTCTATCACATGTTATATATTCTATTAGGTAGCTAGGGGGCCTCTTTCTTCAAACATATCTGATTTGTGGAAATTTGTATTCTGCCGTTTACGGTACGACACTAGAGCCAATATGAACACCATATATGGTAAGGACCTTCTTTATTGTGTGGTCTGAATAAAAAGGACTTGCAATTCCGTATGTTTTTTTCAATATAACTTTGTCCATTGGGTTTTAAAAATAAAATTCAGAACATGTTAGACGACACCATTGGCTTGTATATCAGTGGGGTGGGGAAAAAGCAAGTACGCCACTATTGAAAAATAAGAAAAGGAGAAGTTTGTAGGTGTTGTATCAATCCTTAATATAAGAACTTTTGGTGGATTAAAATCTAAAAATTCTTACAAGTGGTCACTTGCTCTAGGGCCATTCGGAAGAATAAGAATATAGCCTTTGCAAATTGAAAGAAGAAATAAAAAAAGGAGATTTGCTTCATGCACATGGTGATTGTACTAACAGATGTGCTGCTCTCTTGCAATCTTCTCTTTTTTTTCTTTTTTGAGTACAAGCGATATCGAAACTACAGAGTAAGAGGTTTTTCGCACATACAAAACTAAGATGCCTTTGGGGTTTGAACTTAAAACCTCTAGTCTGAAAGTCAAGGTTTTTTTTCATTGAGCTAGACCGCTAACTCAATCTTCTATTTTTGTTCATCTCATCAAGATTTGAATATCTGGCATATTCTTATCCATAATACGTAACTAAGGACATATTTACATGAATAAACAAGTTTTTTTTTTCCTTCCTTCCTCTCATCGTAGTTCTAAATTAAAGTATCTTCTCTCACTGCATATCGCCATACACTTACAAATTAGAGCACGAGGACATTAAAAACACAAAGTGGCCAATAAATTTCACCACCTAAAGGAAAAAAAAAAAAAAAAAAAGGTTGGCCGGTACTTTTGCTCTTATTTATTTTTGGAATAATTCTAACCACATTCTCTTTTCAAAGACAGTATCAAGATTATATGGTGGGATTCCACCAACCTGATTAATTGTTTTCGTGGAATCCAAACACGAAACCACAAACTTTATATGTTTGGACTTTGTCTCCCCAGGTGTTTTATACTCATCCAGGAAAAATATATAGTGAAAATACAGTGAGATTATAATATCTATATACATATTTTTAACTCAATAGGTTATTCTTTTCTCTTCCCCACTATATATTGCTGTAAGGCAAAGACATTGTTAAAGAATATAAGTCACACACCTATTAAGCTTTGTAGGTGGTTAAATTGGGGACAATATTAGTGTTACTAGTAGTGGGCTGCTGATCCATCTTTCTGAAATTTAATAAGCATCTTTTCAGATGAAGCCACTCTAAAAGGGCTAGCTACTAAGCTTGTTATTTCATGAACATATAGGAGCAAAGCACACAGAACATTAGCCAAAAAAAAAGGAGTAAAATTTGCATAGAATGATAGGACATGCACATGGACGATTTTTGTCATTGGATGTGATTAGCAATATTTCTTCGACTCTTTCGCAAGGCGACGCATAAAAATGAAGAAAAATTGTACGGCGGGATTAAAGAAAGAAGTTTGTAATCTTAACATATGTTAAAAAAAAGTGATGTAAGTGATTAACTATATATTATGTGATTTGCAGTTTATGAGGAGAGAATCATTTCGTGGCTTGCTTATAAGCCAAAATGCCTGAATGTGGAGAATGGGTTTTCCATTAGTAGCCTTAATTTCCGCCCCTTGAATCATTAGTGGCTTGCTGATTGGCAAAGTTATATATAAAGTAGTAGCATGAAGCTAGCCCATGGTAGAAATTTAGCTAACCTTTTTCTAAACGAAGAAGTTTAGCTAACCTTAACCGGGATTTGGGATGCTTTTTAGGCGACAAAATTGAAGATTATCAAAATGTAGTGCGTTGCCTAGACAAATCTTACCATCCATGTCAATCCCACTAATTATTTGATGAGGAGTGAGGTCATTAATTTAAAGTTCATATACCATGAAAACTCCCCAAAAAAGAAATTAGAGATTTAACTAGGACATGTCTTAACTAGCTTATTAATTGAAGTGCTGTCCACTCTTCATAGCACCCACTTCCTCTCCCAAACTCCACATAAGCTTAGCCTCTCGCGTCTATCATGCTAAAGCACTTAGCCTAAATTTCATTTGGTGGTCAATGAATCGAATCCCCACTTCCAATAAAATAAATATAAGGAAAAAAGGAAAAGCATTATATTTTCATAGAGATCCACTTAATTAAATTCCTCTCTCTCTCTCTCTCTCTCTCTCTCTCTAGTTGCTTGGTATATGGGTGTCTTTGGTTAATGGATAAGAGAATCCGTAAGAGAGAGAGAGAGAGAGAGAGAGAGAGAGAGAGAGAGAGAGAGAGAGAGAGGGTTAGTGGCTTGGACATGTACGTATGATTTTGAAATATTGTCTCCTTTTTTTTTGCTTTTTAGGCTTATAAGAGGAGCATCCTCATTTTAGTGTTGGCATCCCTGAAAATACAAGTAAATTAATTAGTTGAGGTAGTAGAGAGAGGGACAGAAGTGTTGAATAGAAAGATGGGAGACCAAAGTCCAACAGGATCGAAGTTGAGTCCAGTTCTCATCAAGATGAAGCCTTACCTGGCTATGGTCTCCCTTCAATTTGGATATGCAGGCATGTATATCATCAGTATGGTCTCGTTTAAACACGGCATGAGCAACTTTGTCCTCTCAGTCTACCGTCATGTTGTTGCCTTTTGTGTTATTGCCCCCTTCGCCTTTGTTCTTGAAAGGTTCTCTCTCTCTCTCTCTCTCTCTCTCTCTCTCTCTCTCTCTACCAATTATACATTTGTTTTCTATCCCTTTACAAACAACCATGCATGCATGTATAAGCGCTATGTCACCAAAACTATATTTCAAAAGACTTGAATTATCATTAGTACCAAGAAATTGTTAATTTGTATGACAGATTCAAACAAAATCTTCAATTCATATTTACAATTTGACAACATAACAGATTTTATGCCGAAATAATACTTGTTTGCCCTACTAACTTGACCACATTCTCTCTTACAGGAAAATAAGGCCAAGAATGACTCTCCCGATATTCCTGAGAATAGTTCTGCTTGGTTTTCTTGAGTAATGCTCTAACAACTAAAATTTGGCAAATAAATTTTGAGATTATTGCATGTACAATCATCATATATTAATATTTGATTATTACAGGCCAGTTCTTGATCAAAACTTATACTTTCTGGGAATGAAGTACACCTCAGCAACATTTGCATCTGCTGTTGTCAACGTCCTTCCTGCCATCACCTTCATAATGGCAGTTTTTTTCAGGTTAAAAAAGTAGATAATCATATTCCAGTGTGCGTAGTATTATTTTAGTGCGTTAATAAAAAGGTTAGTGTATGCTTAAGAGCCAACACATTGGAAGGCACTAAGGGAAATTGGAATATACTATTCCAATCACACCGTGCCACGTCATCGTTTTGATTTTTTTTTTTGTTTTTTTTTTGTTTCCCTTATTTTTTGATGAAATCATGGTCGACATGATGCCATCATAATCAGTTCCCACATAACGTGAAAGAAAAAACAATTACACCTTTTGTTTTTTTGTGTGGAATCTTCTTGATAATTTTTGTGGATGATGTAAGCCTTGGCCAGTACACGTGTTATTTGCTAGAAGAGGAAAAAGAAAAAAAAAAAAAAAAAACCCAAAATAAAAAGTTGGGATTCTCTGCTTATGTAATACACTGCATGCTTGAATTATATAAAACCATATTATTTATTTAAAATAATTATAGAATAAACAATCATATCACCTAGATGTGTTTTAATATTTGTTCTTATTCCTTAAAAATGTCGTTTTCGTGCATATCTATATACGAATAATTTTACAAGAATCATATTAATATTTGATCTAGTTTTTCTAATTGAATTATGATATATAATCATTAATAATGATTAGTTTGCCTAAGTCCTATCCTAATTATGTTATTATTTTGATTAATCAGGTTAGAGAGTGTGAACGTTAAGAAGCTACATAGCCTGGCAAAGGTGGTGGGAACTGTAATCACTGTTGGAGGAGCCATGGTGATGACACTGTACAAAGGCCCCATTGTGGATATCATACGAGGCCACGCACACAGCCACGGCACTAGCACCACCGACTCCACCAACCAGCATTGGGTGGCTGGCCCCTTGATGCTCTTAGCTAGTTGCGGTGGTTGGGCCAGTTTCTTCATCGTTCAAGTAAGTCAAACATTTACAATTGCTAGTTTGAAAACGTACGTATATGTCATCATGTCTACCAAAGAGAATACTTTGCAACTTGTAAAATTTCGTATGGATAAATGTTTGTGATAAGCTGATCTAATTAAGCTTTTTTTTATATGTGTTGCACTTCAGTCATTTACTTTAAAGAAGTACCCAGCAGAGCTTTCTCTCACAGCTTGGATATGCATTATGGGAGTGTTGGAAGGTGGGGTAATAACATTTGCGGTGGAACGCAAAATGAGTGTTTGGGTTATAGGCTGGGATTCGAGGCTCCTTGCTTCAGTTTACTCTGTGAGTGCACAATACTCTTCCCTATATAACACGGCTTAGAAACATTGCAGGCATTTGACACACTTTGTATTGATCTTTGTGATTAGGGAATTGTTTGTTCTGGACTTGCATATTATGTGCAAGGTGTTGTGAGTAGGGAACGAGGCCCCGTTTTTGTAACAGCTTTCAGCCCTCTATGCATGATCATCACCGCCGCCCTAGGAGCCATCGTTTTAGCTGAAAAGGTCCACCTTGGAAGGTACAATACTAAAACCTCCATATAAACTTCCACGTTTGGATGACAAGGGAATGTTTTCTTACCAGACTGTGAATCAAGATTTACAATCTGACTCCATAGAAAATAAAAAAACTTATGTTGCCAGACAGTTCGGCAATAGAACATTTTCCAATACTGACATCAATAGGGTTCCGGAGCAATGAATCTTTCTTTTACTGATTGATTGTTTGTTTGTCTCCTTTGTGCTTTGTCTCAGTATAATTGGAGCCATTTTCATAGTCTTCGGTCTCTACACTGTGGTATGGGGCAAAAGCAAAGACCCACTAGCCTCAAGCGCACCATTGAAAGATGAGAAAAGCAATAACCTTGAGTTGCCAGTGACGGCTGATCCCAATGGCATCAGTGGACGCACCTGATCACAAGATTTCATTTTCAAGAACCCTAAACTAAATTAAGGAACAATTAATCATGAAGATTGATATGTATTTGTCGATGTTCTGATTCGACAATTGCAAAAGTTTCACGAAAGATTATGTCCCAAATTAATCTTTCTTGGAACCTTCCTTAGTTATGTCAGGTTGCATTTAACTACATGCATGTATTAAATTTTGACTTTTTGATCCCATGCACCTTGAGAGTGAATGAAGTGATCAGTGTAATAATTTTAATAATTCTAGCTAATTATGTTTGTTTATGTTTTAATCGAACAATTTGCAATGATATCTGAAAAGTGAAAACCAAAACCCTCGAATATTCCAGAGTTTTTTTTTTCAGGTGTGTGTAAATGGGATTGCTTAGAATTTTACTTCACATCACTATATATATACGGCCGAATAATATATAAGAATATTGGCTGCAGAAGATGAAGGAGAGAATCAAATACCTGGAAACTTGGATTTGAATTTTAAAGGGAAAGAAGTAAACGATGATTTCCTTGCTTTCTGTTTACATGAAAGCATAGGACTATATTCCCTCTTAATTAATTAAGAAAGCTTGTTTTGGCTCACATTCTGGTGAAGAAAAACAAAATGATTGCTTTGCGTGGTCATATGTATGCATTTGTTTTTCGTTACAAAAGGCTAAAGTTTTTTTTTTTTTTGTGGGTAAAAATCCTGCATATGGTTGCAGTTGTGTTGGATGGTGTGGCAGCTGTTGAGAGTATTTTACATCGAATGGTGGAATCTTTGTCTTAGTATTTAAAAGATCTTGGATCTCTCAATCTATTGCCAATTGATTTTGGAGTGAATGTTGACATTCTAATTGTTGTGCATGCGGAAGCGTTTCAAGTCAGCCAATATGATATCGATAAAATAACAAAGACAAGATATGACATATGCAGATAAACCAAACAACACACAAAGGTTCATAAGGAGATTACAGAGGAGTTAACACTCTCACCACAACATGAGATTTCATAGTTCAACTCTCACAACCCAAATCCCAAATACACCATATCACTCATACTCATAATACAGATACATATGAGCCAAGAACAAATCTCAAATTCTTGCTCACAGAGAAAAGAGATACAAAGAGAGCTATTACATAGAAGTTACAAACACAAGGAACGAAAAAGGAGAACCAACCCAGAAATATAGCTGATGTGCAACAAGCCAAAGAAGAGAGACTCTTACACAAAGTTGCATCAACCTATACACTAATACAAAGAGCCTTGATTTCTCACTCTCTCAACATACTGTGTAGACAAAGAGAAGCTTACCTCACTCTCCCACAAAGGATGCAACCCACCAAGGTCAGATACGAGATTCCTCTTCAAATAGGTGATTGCCCTTCCTTTATTTCTCTTCTAAGTATGGTGCACCATCACACTAGGAGCATAAGCAAAGAGCCATGATCTCTTCCTTTCCCAACTCAAAAGAGAGCTTTTCTCTCTTGTAGATATGACGGCCACACTTGACTCCAATATCACTCTCTCCATATAAGGTTCAAAGCAAGTGTATTGGAGAAGGCACCGATGAGTGGTTGATATTAGCCCACATCCAAAAGTCACATAGCCTACAAAAGAAGCTACACCAACATCTGGCCATTTTTCTAATCCGCTGGAGTCAACATTCTTGATCAGATCCGCTCAAGCTGTTTTGCAAGAATGGAAAGAAAGGACATTATGGAACTTCAAGAGAGCTGTTTTGCAAGAATTGGGCCCATTGCAACATTTTTATTTTCTGATAGGACGTTGTGAAATGAAAAGCGTAATCTCGAATTAACGCCCTATGGGTTAGAAGATATAGCATGGAATGAATAATAAAAAGTTTGGAAAAAGATGAAGGCTTGAAGCTCGTTTAAGATTAAGAGACTGGATTTATAATAAACTAGTCTCCCAATCCCCAAATCTCATATTGCTTGGTCCTATAAAATGAAACGCAGAAGGGGCAGATCCACAAAGTTAGCCAGGTTAGGCCGCAAGAACTGGCATATAATTGAGCCCAATTACCTAGACTTCCTCAAGAAAATTGGAAAACTCTATGGTCCTTTAGTGTATGGATGCACCAAAGGATATAGATCATTGCATACGGAAATGCAATTGCATTGCTAAACAATTTAATAATTACGAAGCTTTGTCATCCATAACTGTTTTTTTCCCCTTCTTTTCATCACTTGGAGTGGCAGATCTATGAATTTTTCAGAGAATGGGTGATATGTAAAAGATTAAAAGCTCAACAACAAAAAATTCCATACCAATTATACAATGAGGCTACCAAAATTCATATTAAATCATCAATTAATAACCAAAATCAATATCAATTAATCAAAATGCATATCAAATTATCAATTAAACAAAAAAAGACAATCACGTTTTCTCTTTCTCAACATGAGAGTGAGTCCATATATCATATGTATGTGGACAACAACACTAATTAGCCCCTTCAATCATTCATCAATGATTCAACATTGTTGCTTAGCAAGGAAGAAGACCTCATTAATCCCAATTAGCATAATAGATCGAGTTTAATTACCAACAACAACATGAAACTTGCAGCGGAAATTAATGAAGTCTTGTGACTTGTGAATTGTTCCTGGTTTTTCTATTTTTGAACTTATATATGATATAGCTATGACACCAGAAAATATTGGCTAATCAAATTAGTAAAACTGAATATGACAACTCACAACAATACTTTTTTTTTTTTTCTCTCTCTTAAGTTGGCTAATCAATTATAACCCATAATTAAACAAACAAATTAGGAAAAAATTATTATTATTATTATAAAAACCAGAAGAAACGAAACTGAGAAGAAGAAAAAACCATACCTTCCATTGCGAAGAGATAAATCTTGATATAATTGACCAGGCTTCAAATTGACGATATAGGAACATGAACAAGATCTATATATCTAATCTATATGTACATCAGGGCCGGCCCTGGGTGATTTAAGGCTCAGGGCCAAAAGTCTAAGAATGTGTCCATTATAAATAAATAAATAATTATAATTATAATTATAATTTTTTATCAAATAATAAATTTTATTAAAATTATAAGAGTACAAAAACCAATAATATATAACATTTTGGGCCTCATTAAAAATTTGTTTGAGAAAAACTCAATGGGAACAAAACCTCAAACGAAGGAAAAAGAGTATCCGATTGAAAACATTATATTCAACAACAAATTAACTTGCATGTGTCCCCATGCTTCACTTTCACGTGCACTTACAAAATAAAAATAGCAATGAAATCTTAATCACAAAAAACATTTAAAATGTCTTCTTGTTGCAGTTTTAGAAGCAAAATCATCAATTATATTATCATATTTAATGTTTTTCAACATCTCTTTCAATGCATAATATTGCTAGTCCATTTAGTCTATCTTGAGCCGTGATGGTCCGCAAATAAGATCTTAATAATTTTAATTTAGAAAGAACAATAAAACATGTATTTTGGGTCTTGTATGTTGTGCTCTGGTGCTGGTGCTCCAAATTTCGGAGAGAACAATCAGAATCCAACTCAAAAAGGCTTTGTTTTCGCATTCAATTTCAGAGAGACCATAAATAAAATTCAATCGATTTCAAGAGTCTCTGTCTGGTTCTTGGGAAAATAATAGTGTAGACTCCCTTTGCTTCTAGATTTGTTTGCATACGTGTGTCTTTATTTATGAGTGCTGCTAAACTAACCCTAAAATTAACTGAGTCACCCTATGATCTAAGTACAACTTAATATTTTAATCAAAATGTAAAATTAACTAAGTACACCCTATTTAACTACCAAAAATACCCTTGGTACACCCTAATACACTCTATCACACAACACCTTAATGGATCTGAATCATATGCTTTAATTTTGTTTGCTAGGATCTGCTTGACTTTTAATATAAAGCTGCCACATCAAATATAAAACAATCCAATGGTGAAAACAACTGCCACGCCATATATGGTAGTGAATCGAAAATAGAAATACATTTTTGCCAAACAGACAAAAGCTAACGTCGTTAGTTATCTTCTTCTTCAAAAATAGATTCAAGGAATCCCAAGTACGAAACTCAACGATGCCAATTTTAGCCAGAAAAAGGAAAAAAAAACCTTCTATTTCCTATCAAATGATCACCAATCTGACTGGTTCATAGCGTAATTAATAATCCGTCCTGCATATACTTCCATGACGGCATCGGTGTAGGTGTTGGAGGAGGCCTGGTTGTTTTTATTATTCTTATTATTATTTGAAGTGTTGCTCATTTCAAATTATTGCCCTAACAAACATAACCATACGGAACTGCAAATATCGTGTATTCTTTTGTCTTCCATATTTTCTTCTTTTCATTTCAAATCCAGCTAACACCTCTATTTTACTCTATCAATTGAAAATTATAGAAAAAATAATAGGAGTTTTAGCTAACTGGCTTATAAATTATAATGAGATTGAGAATAAAATGATTTCTACAAGTGGAGAGTAGAAAAAAAAAAGGCGAAGGGATAAAATAAATAAAAATGTGGTTTTTAGGGTTTTGTGAACTCTGAAATTTTTAAAGAATAAGGAGAAGAAAAGTAGATATCCTTTTGGTAAAATAATAATAATAATAATAATAATTAGGGTTGAATATGGTGAGTATGGTGTACTTATTAAAATCATATTTGTTTCATAATTCAATATATCCTTTTTGGTCATTTTATATTGGGGTAAATGAGTAATTCAATAAATAATTTGGAAGTATGGTGTACTCAATTAATTTTAGGGTTCGTTTAGCAGCACTCTTATTTATTATTGTTTTATACTACCAAGTAAGACTCTCAATAAATATCATATATGCCCCTTTACTTCTAATTTTTTTGTTTTTTTATAAGGACTTTTAATTTTGAGTAATGTTACTCTTACCACATTTGTATACCATCTTATGTGGCAGATGAAGTGGACAACAACATCAATGTCAATAAATCATAAAATAAAAAAATGTTAAATTAATTTTAATTGATGTGACGGTCCACATCATCTGCCACATAAGGTGATATGTGAATGTGGTAATAGTAGCATTATATTTTAATTTTAATTTTATGTTTTTGCATATATATATGTATGCACTAGTATCTTTTTTTTGTGCCCCTCTCAATTGTGGGCCCCGAACCGTGGCCTTAGTTGCCTTGACCAAGGGCCGACCTTGCTGTACATATACTTGGTTTCGAGACAATGAAGTTGTGCTTGTGCTTCCATGGCTGAAGACTTCTTCGATGCGCATGTCTCTTCCTTTTCTTTTCTTTTTTCTTTTTTATTCATGTCATAGTTCAAAACGACGTTGTTTTGACCAGCACTTAAAAAAAATTATATGCGCATAAAGCGCAGATAACAAAAACACAACCTCTTTGAGGCATTTTATCAGACAGTTTCTTGTCACGAGCAAATGGCCAATTTCCATGGTATTTTCCAGCGATGAGAGGTGCAGCTGCACCTCTTTGCACCTCTGTGGGTCCGTCACTGATCACTTGGTACGCTTGATCGGATACGGGAATCAATTGTATTTTAAGACTATAATTACCGGTTATCGAGGTGGCAATCGTTGGCTACCTTTTGGTCAATTACTGGCTATCAAATGGGCAATTATTATTACAAGATTTTACAACAATAAGACTAATATTACAATGTTGGGAACAATAGGGTACCATTACGTTGTTAATTAGATCCTAAATATTATAAATTACAAGATTTATGTGCCCATTTATATGTTTATGCATATGGTTTACCATATCATGGTCAGCACAAATCAATGCTATTGTAATTCCTTGTGTGTGCTTGTAAGGATCCAATTACAATGCATTGATGAATATTAGAGATGTAAATAGGGTCCTATTTCAAGTAAACATGTGTTTACTACAATAAGGACTAATATTACAATGTTGGGGAACTAAGATACCACGACGTTGTAAACTATATCCTAAATCTTATAAATTACAAGATTTATGTCCGCATTTACATGTTTATGCATATGGTTTACCATATCATGGTCAGCCCTAATCCATACTATTGTAATTCTCTATTTATGCTTGTAAGGATAGTAATTGGAAATGGTGAACGTTAACAATGTAAACGGGGTCCTATTTCAAATAAACACCTGTATTTACTACAATAAGGACTAATATTACAATGTTAGGGAACTAAGGTAATACCATAACGTTGTAAACTATATCCTAAATCTTATAAATTATAAAATTTATGTCCGCATTTACATGTTTATGCATATGGTTTACCTCAATTCATAATATGACAATCCTCGAGTTACTTCTAATGATCGCAATTACGATGAATTGGAAAGGTAGACTTTAAAAATATAAATGGAATCCTATTTCAAGTAAACACATAAGTTTACTAGAACAATAATTAATATTGCAATGTTTGGGAGTAATCCACCTTTTGACTGACATAAGGATCTAGAATACACCAAGTTTTCAAAAAATGTTGAACATGTTCCAGGTAATGTCTGACTGGCAAATAGGTACTAATTTCATTCTAATTGTCAAAAAATGCTGAATATGTTCTAGGTAACGTTAAAATCCCCCAGTACCTTAATCTACTGTAGCCGGTAATTTTTTTATTATTTTTTTTTTTTAAAAAAAAAACTCAATTAGCATGTGTCATTAAAACAGATGGTGTATCGGTACACAGGTGTACCGTAGACGTTACCAAGAAAATTAAGTCAAAATCTCAACTCTTTCAAGAACAACAAACGGGATAGGATAGGATAGGATTTAGTTTTCGTAGATCCTGGGTTGCTTGTCTACGCCTTGCTTTATCTTGTAGTTGCTTTGCCGGCTTGCCTTTCGGCTTCAATGAATTGATCAGTTGACCAAAAGATAGGATAGGATAGGAAGGTAATGTTTTAGGTTAAGTACTTTTTTTGTCATTGAGTTTTACATGAAAATTCAATTTGTTCACTGAATTTATTTTTTTTAGTGAAATTGGTTATCGTGTTTTCCTAAGTTTACAATTTATAAATATTTAATTATCTTTAATTAAGTGCAATTTTTTTTTTAAATTATAGGAAGCACCTTCAGTCTTCTACTTCTAACTCAACGAGTTACGATATATTGTGCTATTAGGGTTTAACAACTTGGGAGAAATCTTGGGTTGAAATCGAAATTGTGAGTTAAACCCTATAGCACAAATATACCCTAACTCATTGAGTTAGAGGAAGATGACGAAATTTCTATAAATTGTAAACTTTGAGAAACACAATGACTAATTTCGCTAAAAAAATTTATCATCGACCAAATTGAATTTTCGTGCAAAACCCAGTCGCAAAAAAAGTATTTAACCTATTTTTCTTTATACCTTATTTACGATATAGTGAAACTTAAAATTCAACTTTATCCTTCCCTCAAAAAGTAAATTAAAAAAAGAACAAGAACATTATAATATAAAAACATTCTTCCACCCTCTCAATGACCTCTCTTTAGCCATGGACAATGACCGAACAATGGTTGTCCCTCTCAGGGAGTTGGATACCACAACCCTAGACTACGGAGTCTCTATCACGTCAACAAAAGCCAAGTCACACCCATTATAGAGCCTCTCATCCTGAGAGTCATGGTGTCATGGCCAAGCACCATGCGCTGCTTGAGTGCAAGAGTGCAAAAGTACAAAAGTATTTGAGCTAAACTTTTTAAAGATAAAATAGCAATTTATCAAAAATAAATAAAGAAAGAAGAATTTTCATGTGTGTTTCGACTAGCTAGGTGAGAAAGTACTTAAAAAAAAGTGGCTGTTTTTCTGTTTCGTTGTCCTCCAACCAAATACTTTGCATATACGTACATTGATAAATATTGTCTTCTATTTGCCAACGTTGACATATATGCCCTACTACCAAAGCTATGCTTTATCAGAGAGCAAGACTAAAGGTGATCGTTTGGTTAATGTTGGTTTTGGTTTTCTAAACCCATCAGAAGTAGAAGTAAATTTATTGATAAGAAGAGTACTTATAAGGCTCGTTTGAGTGTGACTCTAGACAAACCAATAATTACTTATATGGAGAATTATTTCCTTATGTAATCACTTTAAGTGATTTTATGGAGAAGCACATGGGAGGTGCGCTTCTCCCTAGAATCACTTAAAATAACTTAAAGTGATACGGAGAAACCATAAACAGAATCACCCCCGAACGAGTTCATAATTAATAGCTAACCATGCTTATTCTATGCAAGAAAATTATCTCACCTGCGACTTGGCGCAGGGACACTATTCTCTAGCCATTTGGTATATATATAGATATCCAAACTTGCTTATACTATGTGGAACAAAAGAAAGCAACATGACAAATTACTATACGCAATTGATTGGCTTTTAATTTGTGACCTAGTAATCATCTTTAGGTAACATTATTATACACATGCTAGCTTTAGATCATGTTTATGACTCATCAAAAGAGCGCCTTTCGGTCGTTTACCCAACTTATATCCATAGAATCACATGGGAAAATGGTGGTTTAATTATAGTTCCATGAGTATAAAATCAATTTCAAATAGAATAATTTGACAATGGAATGTGATATAACCTGAACGGATGTCATGCATATAATTTTAAATAGTAGGCTGTTAAAGGATGTACGGAAATTCATATAATGAGTAGTTGTATTATTAATAACATATAATGAGTAGTTTTATTATTAAATATAACATATAATGAGTAGTTCTATTATTAATAACATTAATATTTTTTTATTCTAACACATACCGGACTATGTTAGTGATTATAAATTAAGAACAATATCAATATTGATGGTGGTAGTGAGCCAATAATTAACGTATCATATCAAGCTAAGTTTACAAGAGAATATGAACACCCATTTATATGTGTAAAGTTGTAAATATCACTTTTACAGCATACAAGCCACCCTCATTTGCCAAAGCATTGAGTTGCAAAAGATGAAAAGACATCATGTGAAGGTGGGAATTGGTGCTAGAATTTGTCTTCATTGCGTGGAGGGAGCTGCTCCCTTTTTTTTCTTTTTTTTTTTCTAAAAAAAATTTATAAATAATAGAACTAGTTCATCTTATTTTTGTGTTCCTCTTGATCTTCTTACTCTTTTCACAGTGCCATATCAAATAAAGGGCGGAGTAGGTATCTTTCACTTGCAATGCATTATGCATATAGTGGAGATGGAACAATTATTTGTTCTAATTTTACATTTTATATAATTATAAAATAATTCAATCGTTTTCCACGATTGGCAGGTAACCTAACTGAGAATGAAAAAGTAAAATGCATATATAAAAAATACTTTTTTAAAATTAAAAAAATCGTTAATGCCTCCTTATCCAAATTATCCTTTATCTGTTGTAGGTATGCTCTGGCGTTGGTGGTAAGAGTAGCAAATCTCCCCTTTAAACTTTTTGTCATTAAAATTTTATAAAAATAAAAATAAAAAATAAAAAATCCTTCAAATGGAATTGTTTCTGGATATTTTTGCTTTTATTTAAAAACGCACTCAATTATTATTTTTATGATAAAGTTATACCCAAGATAAGATACTCTGCTCGCTTTTTAGTTTTTGCTCCCTTTTAAGATATATACTTTTTTTTATACATGCTTTTGAAAAACATTTCTGATATTTTGTGGAAATTGTTTTGTCACAAGCAGATGCGTTTATACCCAACTCTTGCTCGTATAAGAAAACTTTTTATAATATTAAAATACTGTTTAATTCTCCTTATTAAACTTTTTCTTAAGTTTAGTTTTCTTCTTTTAACTTCCATAGGTCTATAGTAGATTTTAAATTAAGATTAATATTCTGAGTTATTAATAATTTTTATTACATTGATTATGTATAACATATATAATTTAACATGTTATATTGTTAGACTCCCGATTCAAACTTTTCAATTACGTTATTCATGGGCATTCAGTTATAAATTAATATTCTTGGAAATGATTGGGAAAAGACAAAGGAGGCGCCCTCACCTAAACAAACACTAGCTAATTGCAATTACATCATCTTGCACTGCATGCTTCCATCCCCCACCAAAGCACTCCTTGAAGCAACATATATGTTGCGCCGCGTAGACAGAGAAAATTGAAGTATTAAATAAATGCCACGTATCGTTCCGTATGATTCCGTGCTTATCAAACCAAGGAACGAAGCGGTCTTAGTCAATTCCAATTATGCCACGTGGCCACATCTCCATCGCTCTTTCCCTCCTGCACCCTCGGATCAGGCGATTCGCTGAGAGGCTGTTGCAGACCACAGCATCAGGTGGTGTTCCCGTACAATGTGTCCTCATTAAGGTACCAGATTAAAAGTCTGTGTTTCGTTGTGTGTGCTTACAACCCACAGCCTACAAACAAGAGTGGAACACCTTGTCATGAGTGAGACATTTTCTTACACGATCGCAACATTTCGTGACATGCTGATATACGTAAAATATAAAAATTTACTCAAAGTATTATAACATGTTCACAAATATTCACATTCGATAAACTTTAAATCTGACATACAATATTAATGAGTGTTCGCCTATTATAATTTGAATGAATTCGTAGTAACATCATACGAACATGTCAGACACATAGAATAGTGTGCTGCCATCACGCATAAGAATTTTTTTCGACAGAGACAGTCACCCTCCTCCTATTGTCCGTACATTTCTTTTTAAACTTGAGTGCTTGAATTCCTATTTGTGAGGTATGATTCCACCAAGCTTGAGTTGTGGTTGGGATCCAAGTACGAAAGCACCCACTTGGCCATTTGTTGGAATTAATTTGTTTCCCTTCCATTAGTTTCATATTTCATTTCATGGGTAAATAGTAGTTAAGCATTCACTAAACATGCCATCCACGATTTTATCATTAATTTTTTTTTTTTGGATTTATTAGTTGCGTTTCTGTTTCAACAATTACACACCAACCCACCTGTTGATGAATGTAGCCCAAAAATATACTTACATGCATGTATGTCCCCTTTTTTTTTTTCTTTTTTTTTTCAATCAAAGTTCATTAAAATTTCAAAACTGAGAAGGAAACAAATAAAGAATACAAGGCCGAAAAGCCAATGCAGAAAACAAAGTACCACAAATACAGGGAAGATTAAACTAAGAACCAGAACAGTCTAGTATAACAAATCTTCCCCATACAAAATCAAAACAAAATACAAAATCGAGCCACCGTCGCCATAAAGGAACCAGAGACAGTGCATACCGCACCAATATGGCCACAAAGGAGGGAATTCACATCCTCCACACAATTCGCATGTATGTCCTTTTTTCTTTAAAACTTAACAATCTTTAAAGAAGCAAAACAAAAACAACCCAAGTTGCCAAACATCTAAATCTCTTTAGGTTGAATCAAACAAATCCAAACGTTATTTAGAGTCAAACAGTATTCTATGTGATTGACAATAAGTCCAACTCCTTGGTTGTAAACTATTAAACAAATTCAACAGCACTAAGAAAAATTGTACACATATTTCTTTTGCTTTTTCACTTTTATTCTTATCTTCATCAAATTTCAACCATCAAGTGATTTAAGATAGTAGAAGAAGAAGAAGAAAAAGTCTTTACAGTGGATCTGTTTGAATGAACTTAGTAAAATCGAAAGATGGAAGTTGCTTAAGACCTTACGAGATTTCAAGCCTCTTCATCCATTGCCAATTAGTTTTGAGTTGGATGTTGACATTCTAATATGGTATCATAATTAGATTATCTATGTGACAGTTCCAACAGCCCCACAAGCTACCACGTCATGCGTTAAGCATAGTTTCATTAAAAAGGGGTTGATCTTTATAGACAAACAATAAATAATGGCACAAACATGATATCCAAAATGTTTTAGTACAATTATGCTTTCGTTTCATATTCTTATTCCTACCTAATATCCAGTGACACACACACACACAGACATACAGCAACAAGATCACTAGACATCTTATCATCCATATATTTGAAGCCATTCAAAGGGCTCGTATATGCTTTGTTAAAGAATGAATAGACAGCCCACAAACATTGCCAATAAGAAACTTAGTTTTCAATCACAATGATGAAAGAAAGATGGATATATATATAATTAGCTATATCTTAATTATAATTACCATTTTAAACTATTTTTATAAAAGGATTAATTGAAGTAGTTGGAAGAAGATTAATTGTTTCGATTACCACTCATGTTTGGTAATTACATCACAAGAAACATATCTAGAAGATCATCTCTTTATGCAAAACACTTTGATTTGGTGATTAATTAATTTTATGGGAATGTGTGGTTCTCCACTCATGAGCAGTCTATACCAATTTACATTTTCACACTTTGTTAACTCCCAAATAAACAGTGAGCTCCTCTTGGCCATGTCTTTCAAGTGGTGGCCACTCTTAATAGCACCCATTTGCTTCACCACCACCACATTGGAAACCCTCTTGCTTTCATACCTCATCAAGCAACACCACTAATTCTATATTTCATTTGCATCCCCACTTTCCACAAATAAATAAAAAGCCAAAAAACCAACAAAAAAAGGGAAAAAGAAATAAGCTCATAATCCATATGCAAACGTGTAGTGAGTGAGTCTCATGGTGAATGCTGACAATGATACTCTCAGTTTGTACTTTGTAGATCCAAGCCCTTGGGACCAAAATTTAATCAAACAAAATTTGTAATTCATCATATCACATGAATCCCCCAATTATCTCCAAATATTACACGAAAATAAATCCAAAATGTGACCTATATATGAACCATTGAATTGGTCTAAAATTGAATGTTAAAAATGTGGAGGCAATTGAATCAAAGCATTGGAATTACCAAATATTTCTTCACTTAACCCCAAATTGAGATTGATATTCAAATTAGTCATGGTTCGCAGAAATTCTCCCATGGATTGAGGAACAAGATTGATAACGTAGGCAACCTTTTTTCAGATGAAGGATCCAAATTATGACTTATTGCTTGTAGGACCCCAATAAAAAGAGCCCTTACATCTATTTTCGTATAGGAATCCACATAAGAGTCTACAAGGACTGTAATTGCTTGGATTAGGGTTTTTTTAAAATATATTGTTAATGGATAAGATAATCCAAAATATTAGTGCTCTTGGACATGTAGGAAGAAGAAACAGCTAGCCTTGTCATAATTTATATTTTCTGCTTTTTGGGTTCTATAAAAGGGCATTCTCATTTTAGTGTTGGCAAGCTCAGACAAGTACTAGTATATTGTTAGAAAACTAGTACTAGAAGAAGCTCAGAGAGAGAGAGAGAGTGAGTGACATAGAGAAATCGAAAATGGGAGACCAAATTGCAAAGGGAAAATTGGCTCTATTTCTTTACAAGATAAAGCCTTACTTGGCTATGATCTCTTTGCAATTTGGGTATGCAGGCATGTACATTATCAGCATGGTTGGTTTGAAGCGTGGCATGAGCCACTTTGTCCTTGCTGTGTACAGGCATTTGATTGCCGTGGTTGTGATTGCCCCATTCGCACTTGTTCTTGAAAGGTCTCTATATTTCTCTCTTTTCCTTCATCTCTTCTCTTCCACAAAGAGACATGCATGCGTATAATATATATATATATATATATATAATTATGATGCTATTTAAACTTATCGTTTTCAACTATTTTGGCAGGAAAATAAGGCCAAAACTGACCCTACCGATCTTCCTAAGAATAATGGTGCTTGGTTTTCTCGAGTAAGCCACTAGAACATGTAGCATTTTGTTATACGCAACTCCAAAAAAAATAATGAATATTAATTTGCATGTGGACTGTATGTTTAAGGTAATAGCTAACTTTGTTTTAAATGTGATCACTACCCGCAGGCCAGTGTTTGCTCAGAATTTATACTTTGTGGGAATGACATACACCTCAGCCACATTTGCATCTGCCACTGCTAATATTCTCCCTGCCATTACCTTTATTTTTGCACTTCTTTTCAGGTAAAAGTTGATATACTTTCATCTCATATTCATCTAAGGCATATGCACTAGCAATATTGAACTGTTGAACTCAGTTAATGAATGCAATTGAGATTACTTACCTTTTTCATAGATTATTAATTTAATCACTTTATCATTCTCTCATTATTTAGGTTAGAAAAAATCAATTTCAAGAAGATCCCAAGTGTAGCAAAGGTGATCGGAACTGTAATCACGGTCATGGGAGCAATGGTGATGACATGGTACAAAGGTCCTATTGTCGAAATCATAAGGGGACAAACACAAAGCCACAACAACACCACCGCTTTATCTACCGAACAACATTGGATCACCGGCACTTTCATGCTCCTTGCCCGTTGCTGTGGTTGGTCTGGTTTCTTCATCCTACAAGTGAGTATCTAGCAAAGGATTGTGTATTTTTTAGCACCTCATTGTTAAGTTGGCTGGCCAGCTAGCTAGACTCAAATGTTTATAATATGAACTAATTTGAATATTATTTTTTGTGTTTGGTGCAGTCGTTTACGCTAAAGCTATACCCAGCAGAGCTCTCTCTCACTGCTTTGATATGCTTAATGGGTGCATTGGAAGGTGCCGTAGCCACGTTCATACTTGAACACAACATGAGTGTTTGGGTTATAGGCTGGGACTCCAGGCTACTTGCTGCTGGTTACTCTGTGAGTACCAATATTTCATCATATTATTACAAGCGTTTATAACAAGTTAAATAAATACAAGCAATTCCCTTATTGGGTTTTTGGAAAGATGTTTGACAAAATGAATCTTAATTATATTGTGATTAGGGGGTGGTTTGCTCTGGAATTGCATATTACGTGCAAGGTGTTGTGATGAAGGAACAAGGTCCAGTTTTCGTGACAGCGTTTAGCCCGCTGGCAATGATCATCACCGCCGCCCTAGCCGCCATCATTTTAGCCGAGCAAATCCACCTTGGAAGGTATAGATATATACATCAATATACGCATGTGGGTTTTTAGGGCAAATATATTATGTACTCTTTTGTGCTTAATGGTGCATGATTTTGTTGTGGTGCAGCATACTTGGAACTATTCTCATAGTCATTGGCCTCTATGCTGTTGTTTGGGGGAAAAGCAAAGATCCCACAGCCTCCTCACTGTTGATCGAAGATGAGAAAGTTGTTGCTCTTGAACTACCAGTCACTGTTGATAACAAAACTGATGGTACTGGACCTCCAGGGGACTTCATCAAGGTTCCAATTAAAGCACAAGAATCATGCTAATATGTCCAAGATTAATTCCTACAGAGGTTTAAAATTTTCAAGATCTCATTAAGTGAGACTGTATTTTCTTTTCCGTTATTTTTTTTTTCCCTACTGCAGGAAATTTGTATAAGGTAATTGTAAGGGATAAAATTCGGATTTGATCGCCTTTGTAACAAAAGGTGGATTTACCATCAAATCGCCTCATAAAAACAAAGGAGAGACTTGTGTACTTTTTGACTGTACCTTTGAGAATGTGAGAAATATATATATGTATATCCTACTACTTATATGTTTGCCTACATCTTTGCCTCTATTATTCAACTCTCTTTTTAATAGATCTTCTTTCAATTTGTTCTTTTGTTTTAGTTTATCTCCCAAGAGTTTGTGCTCATGATAACTGAAAAGGTTAAGGTTTTGCAACAGGATAAGCTCATCCATGTTTTTAACCATAAAGACAAAGGTAGAAAACGTTACAGACTGTATCGATTAAAAGTGTTATTTGGTCAAAAACAAAAAACAATCTATATGCTAGAGCTTTAAGGTTAATCTTGATCTTTTTTTTGCCATTTTGATTTGCTCCTTAAATATTCAATTTAGGCTTAATTATTGTTTTACCCCCTAGAACGAATGCTAGTTCGGTCTCACTTTACCCCTTAAAATAAAAAATTTCTCACTTAACCTTCATAATCTTTAAAAATTACTGAAATTTTCTTACTTTATCACTTTTATCCATTTATGTCCACAAATAGTTATGTGTGCTGAAGTGGTATGGATATTTTTGTAAGACAAGACTTTAAAATTCAAATTAAATATAAATAACAGATTTTAAATATTTTATAATTTTTTTTGGGTTAACAAACTTCCTTTTCCCTTTATTTATCTCCCTGTCATCTCACCAGCCCTCACCTCCATCTTCCCTCTTCGGTCACCCCTATCCCCAAAGCACCCAACCCAGACTCGCTACCCCACTCCCCTCCCCCTCTCGCTGCCCCCACTTCCCTCTTCACTTTCCTTCAATTTCAATAAAAAAGAAAAACCCAATTGAATATGGTGGATTGAGCCCATCAAACAAAATTAGAATCGGGGTTTGCGTTTGATGATGATGATGATCAAGGAAAAGAGGGAGGCGTAGAATATAGAAAAGCTACAATTACTAAAATGCCCATACCATATCAGCATACTTACGGTTTTGTGGACGAAAGTGGTAAAGTGAGAAAGTTTAAGCATTTTCTAAGGGTTAAGTGAGAAAATTTTAATTTCATGAGGTAAATTAAGACTAAATGTCCATTACAAAGGATAAAACAATAATTAAGCCTTTCATTTATGTATGGTGAACTTAAGAGTGTGAAAACCATTGAAGTTCATGTCGAAAAAATATATAACAAAAACCCCACAAACACACAGCCCAATTGAAGCTCCAAAATTGGGCCGACCTCAGCCTACCATGAAAGTGTTTTAAACCCAAGTGGCCAATAATAAAAGGAGAAAATTAAAAGAGTGTGAGTAGTTGTCAGTTTATACAAGTGAGTCTCACAATGCATCACCAGTTGACAATAGTAGCTAGCACGCATATAGTAGCTAGCACGCATAGGATACTATAGTTGGCACAACTTATCATGTTATGATATGATTACTTGATTTTGCTTTTTAATTTCCTCGTATCATTTTTTAAATATACTACGTACAAAATAACATATGTAACTCACGCACACACGCAAGTCTTGCTAGCACTTGTCATGTTATCATTGATTAATTGATTTTGTCATCGTACCATATATTAGAACATACTATATACAAAATGACATGTGTACCATATTTTACATATGCAAGAAGAACATGGCAATTTTCAATTGTGGGTAACTAGAAATGAGATTGGAGAGAGAGAGTAGACAAACAACATGGCGCAGGCGCTGATAACCAGGTCTCTCTTTATTCCTACTCCACTCTGCCCTCCAATCGCATCAGCTTTATTTACCCAAAAAAACAGAACAAAAACAAAAACGCATCAGCTTTTCTCTAGAGAAGAGAAGACCCAACTCACTGTGGCCCACTCCTGTTGTGGAGGAAGTGAAAAGTTGAGAAAGAAATTGGATTGGAAAAGCTCAAAAATGATGTGGGTATTTGGGTATGGCTCTCTTATCTGGAAGACTGGTTTTAACTACGATGAGCGCCTCGTCGGCTTCATCAAAGGCTATCGCCGTGTCTTCTATCAAGGTCTCTCTCTCTCTCTCTCTGTTTGTGACAGTGTGAGTTGATGAATTTTTCAATCTGTTCATGTTTTCTTTGGTGGGTTTGTTCCTGTTAGGCAGTACGGACCACAGAGGGACGCTTGAGTATCCAGGAAGAACAGTGACATTGGAACCTGCAGAGGGAGAAGTTTGTGTAAGTTTTTTCAACAACTTCAATTCCCACATTCAGATTTTTGTCAATCTGGTCATTTTAATTTTCTATTAGTCTGCTGATCAATGATATGATCATAAAAATCAGAGCTTGTTTTACATGTCTCCCTATATAATAGGATGCTGTAGTGATTTCATTATATGATTTTGAAATTATCAAATGAGACCAAGCATATAAGTTTATTATTAATTTCTTTTGTTTTGTGAGTTTGTAGTGGGGAGTTGCCTACAGGATCTCAAATAAGGAAGATCAAGAAGTTGCTTTAACGGTAGAGTCTTGTATCTTAAAAAATTTATCTTGATTGTAATTGGGTTCTTGTGCTAGTTCATAATCTGTTGCTCTCTTTGTGCTGTGCGTGTGTGTATGTTCTTATGCTTTTGTGTGACTGCATTTACTTTACTAAAATTGTTCAAGATTCCAATGCTTTTTCGCTTTGCCTTTTTGTTCCAATTCACAGTATTTAGAAGTGAGGGAGAAGCAGTATGACAAGAAGGCTTATCTTGATTTCTTCACCGTAAGTCTAATAGATTGAGATCCCTTTATGATCATTGGTGTGTCCTCCAGAATTTTCATCATTCTTGTCTTTTAACATACTGGAATTTATTTCAGGAGCCAAATGCTACAACTCCAGCTGTTTCAGATGTAATGGTGTAAGTAGCAAAAGTGACCAAGAACTTTCTGCACCTTCATTCATGTTTTGTATTTGCGTTTAATCCAACCGGATCAGAACTGACACTGTCGCTATGTAGATACATTGCCTCTTCAGACAAGAAACATAATGTGAACTATTTGGGCCCTGCATCCATTGAAGAGATTGCCAAGTATGTAACTTTCATCTGTTCATGCGCATTTCGATTGATGTAGCAGAAAATATCTATCAACCCTTATTTGATTAACTTTTGATTCTAAATACTCAAGACATAAATGGAACTAGGAGCATCTTGCCTCTATATTATGATGGCTTTTTATTTGAAGTCTGTTTTGTTGAAATTCTGGATTATCAGATAGCTAATTAAGTAATTATCTGTATGGCTAAGTCCTTAATCAGTTTAAATCATAACAAAATATGGCATTGACCACACTGCATCCTTTCCCATATATCTGCAGACAAATTATTCAAGCTGAAGGCCCCTCAGGGCCTAATAGAGACTACCTGTTCCAACTTGAAGAGGCCCTTCTTCAATTTGGTAAGGTTATTTTGGTGCCCCAAAATTTATTTATTCAGTCATTTTAGTTTTGTATACCACTCTTCATCAAAATAAGTTTGTCTTTCTTCACTCGCCTTTTTTCCCCTCTAATTTTTCCTGTCACAGGATGCAAAGACGCTCATGTAATGGATCTTGCAAGCGAAGTGAGGCGCATCCTTTCAGAGAGGGAGCTGACCTCAACATGAAGCCATGAACAAAGAAGCGTATTGATTTCACAGGTCCTCCAACAGAGCAATTATTCATATATGAATCTGTTAGGAAACTGATTTTTTGTGTAACCTTTGTTGATTAATTCTGGATGGCACTGTGATATCCATCATCCTCAATTCCTCATTTCTAAACTCTTGTTCATGTTGAATTGTTAGACGTGACGCGAGTCATCCAATTAGTAGAAACTGTTGAATGACAGTTTTAAGGGCTCCCATGGACCATGAGAATGACAGTTAGCTTGACAATTCTACGTTGCCAAGGTTCACTACCCGTTTTGAGTGTAAATTGACAGTGCGACAGTTCTATTCACAAATAGATTACTGGATATGAGTTTCACTTGACCTTCTGTATGTCAACTCGAAATGTATTGCACCGATTTACAGCCTCCAATCTCACCGTAAAAACCAGTTTACAACCTGCCCAATGTGGTCAATTGGGTCATTTGCTTCTAGGGTTTCTGATCCTAGTAACACTGTTAGATACTAATGTAAATCCCAAGCAGGAGAAAAAGATCCTTTCCATGAACTCACTCTCTGATTTTGCATCAAGCCCCCTGCAGGCCTAGCAGCGTCCATGATAAATTTATTAACTGGAAATGGTCAATCATTCCATTAGCATGGAGAATCGGAGCTAAAAGTAAATCAGACAGCTTGCATTTCACATTAACCCTGGTAACTATCAATATTCCAATTCAAATACAGTAAACAGAACATTACAGAAGTGTAAATAACATCAAAAGGGAAACCAAGAAGTCAAATCCATATCATCACACGCAGATGAAGTTGTCAAACAAGCTTGTTTGATGCTCCTCAAGTAAGATCCATCCAACTCCGAAAAAATAGCTTTAGCAACTCCAGCAAGATGGATGGCTTTTTTAACCACCCGGACACACCAATTTGCTGAGAAAATAATCCCTACTGCTGTGTGCAAGGAGTTGTTTTGGTGGTAAGTCTAATCAAAATGGGGCCAGCAAACAAATTAATAAACATAGAACACAACTAATACCATTTTCCCGACGGCACAACTATTGATAGCTAATTTAACTGAAAGTTATCAGTGCCACTTCATCACTGCTATTTAGTCCCCCACCCTTAAGAAATATCACATAAAGCTATATTGATTCTACATTGTACAATAATAATTTAAAACTAAATCTCCTGTGCTAGTATTCTGCAAATCTGCTTATGCAGAATTTAATCACTGTCCTCAGCATCATCTGCATAAATACAGGGAAGACTTGGTCAGAAACCCATGATGTTAGGTAAAGAAATCAACTCAAAGACTAACATATAATAGATCGACAGCACAGTACAACATATACTAATCCCACCAAGATAAACATTTAAACTTGTATTTATGACTTTCCGATACAAGTTTAATCTGCCCAATGTAAGGAAAACAGGGTTAAATTTTCCTCTTTTGCTAAAGTTTAATCAGTTCAATGTAGTTCTTCCCTGCATGCGTAGTCTATAATCAATATATCTTATGCTTTGACCTCTGTAAGTGTGTAATGAATTGCATGGATAACATTGCAGAAGCACCGTAAATTAGAAAAATTCTCATCCTCATAGCCCTAGCTGTCATTTATTATAGGTAGCGCATGACATTAATTTATGAACTTAACACTTACCCTCATCACTATGGTTGTTATCGCTATTACCATTGTCCTCGTCTTCAACCTCATTCTCTTCTTCATCATTGTCATCAGCTGTATCTTCAGAATCTTCAGAATCACTATCAACTGGTATTTTGGGCTTTGGTGGAGGTACAAAACTAGTTGTGGACCTTCTACGTGAACTAGTTACAATATTGCTCATGTCAATGCCTTCAAGTTCTTTTGCCCTTTCCTTTTTCTTTTTGACTTCTTTGATTTCTGAAATAAGAGGACAGGAGATATCAATCTTTACAAGTATGAGCAAGTGAGGAAGTAGTAACAATCACAGTGAATAACAAGACCTAAGACCACAAAATTTCCCTTCCCATGATACATTTGAAGTTTTTTAGATGATATTGAATGCACTCATCATATTTCCTTGTCCACTCAAGAATCAATATATGCAGGTTCGTTATGCTATCAGTCCTTAACCCATTCAGAGCTCATCCTTATCCACAGAAACCGATGCCATCCATGGGAACCGCATTGCCATACATGTGAATGATGATAAGGACTAACGAAGGATTATGATTTGCCCCTCTCAAAGACTTGACGGAGCACTGTGTATCACAACACCCATGTTCACCCCCTAACCCAAATTTCCAGATGAAAAGACCCCTAGGTAAGCTGCCAAACTTCAACAACTGAGAAAATTCCTTGCTGTACTATCTTGAATGTCTGAACTAGATCAACTCATATCTACAGTTTCCAAGGATCACCACCAAAGGCTACATTTCAATACTCACCTTTCTCAGTGGGATGTGCAGATAATCCTTCTTTAGAGAGTATCTCCTCCAACTCCTTTATCAGGTGAGCTTCACGTTTGCTCTCAGGCACCTGCTTGACTTTCTTGTAAACTGAAGGGGCAACGCTGTATGACAGACATAAAAATCATAATGGTAACAATGACGAAGGTGAAAGTTTTATAAATAGAGAGTCAAAGATGAAAAACCTCATTCCACATGCTTTAATAACTGATCTTAGGTGCTCCACACGTTTCCCATATGCAGGTGTTGAAACTTCTTTCTTCTACAATTAGTTAAAACAGTAAGAATATATGAAAGATAAAACTTACTTTTAAGGTTCAGAAATATACTAAGTAATTACCTTGATAGGTTTTTCCGCAGATGACTGAGACCGATCATCTTCAGAGACATTTCCACTGACTTCTGCATCACTTTTGTCCTCTGGTTCTGTTTCAGAAGGTTTGATGCGCTTCTTTCCAGAGACATTTGTCTCATTAGCCATTCTTTTCCGTTTCTTCAGATCATTAGAGTTCTGCATCTTTCCTTTTGGAACACTTTTGTTTCTAGGTTTTACTTCATCTTCTTCCTCATCACTTTCATTATCCGAAGAGCCAGAACTCTCATCGCTTCTGACCTTGGTAGATGCTTTTCTCTGAACACTCTTCTTAACATTTTTTTTGACAGGCGCAGGTTCAGAAATTTCACAAGATTCTAGAACCTGAAAAACAAGATATTTGTAGAAAAGGACAACAACAATGAATATACACACCACTTCCAGAATTTCATGATGCCTCAATAGACTTATCTCACCTTGTCTAAATGCTCATTGATAAACTTCTTACAGGGATCAAGAGTATATTTCTCAAGCTTAAGATCTTCCTCCAAAAGTCTGCGAAGTCCAGCCATAGTAATCTTCCTGCAGAGAGAGGGGGAGAGAGAGGGGATAAATTATGAGTACTTAATCAAAGCATAATCACATGAAAATTAACATCAAATACACAAATCAAATAGACACCAATGCAAATCAAAAGGAAAAAAGAGAAAGAACTGCATGAAGAATCAGTATACTAATGCAATAGAAAGCAATAACTGATAATCAGTTCACAGGAAGAAGCAGCATACTCGGAATTAGCTTTGATATAAGAAACTCTTTTTCTAAGGGCTGACTTTATCACAGTCTCACTTGGAGCCTTTTTGCTTTTGGTGCTTTTAGTTTCCTCAGTTCCAGATTTGGCTATTTTATTCCCTGCTAGAAGGCCCATTACAGGAGAGTCTTCCATTTTCTCCTCATCTTCTGAGTAAGTTTCCTTCACATCTTTATTCGACTTATACCCTTCAGGAGATTCTGCTGCTTCCCCTTTAATTATACTTTTTTCATCAGTCTCCCCAGAACTCTTTGAGGTATTGTCATCACCAGCACCTTCTAAGCACTAGCATTTCAAATAGAATAAATGCAACGAAGAGATGACACGTTGGAACACGAGAAATATTTGGACTCTGACTAAAAAAAGTTACTAGACAATTAATAACAAAACAAATTAAATAACAGAAGAGGTATACAAACCACAACAAAAGGGAAAATAGCATTTCCAGAGCTCATGGGAATATGGAAATTTTGGTTTTAGTGATTGAATGGGCCTGGCCGGCCCGAAAGATATTTCTAAAGAAAATCTCTGAGTCAGAAAAAAAACTCTGACATTTATTTGAACTGAAACAAATTTTCTGACATGAAACTTCCCAGGCATGTGAGCATTTCCTTAGTTTTGTTAGGAAAACTGAGTTAAATCCATCAACAAAACAATCGAGGAAAAATGTGTTCCACATGGTAGTTTTGTAGAACACACCAAACAACATAAAAAATTAGTGACTAAAGTTTTTGTAACCAAAAAAAAGTATATTACCATATTGGAAAACTTTTCTGTCAAAACAAGCAGAGACTCCCAAAATTTGTAAACTTCTAGTGTACTTTTTTTATTCTGTTTTGGTCAAAGAAACATACTTGAGAAAAACTAAATGTTCATGAATCTCAGAAAGTTTTCTACAAAAGAAAAATTCCATTCAAACAAACATCGAAGAAACTTAACATCTATAAAATATTTCCAATCCAGAAAACGTTTCCATCGAAAACTTAACAAGACAGTCAATAGTCTTACTAAATGAGACCAATGAGCTTCAATATTACCTCCACCAAGTGTTCTTTGACAAATCTTTTGTGCACATCCAATGCAAATGCCTCCAACCCCAAGTCTTTCTCTAACAATCTTCGGACGCCCTCAAAAGTCAAAGAACTGCATTTCAAAATAAAATTGTAATAAATAATCTGACCATGGGCAGCTCTAACATGCTCAAGCCACCAATGATGGAGGAACAAGAATGTTTAAATTAAATTCATCCATTTCAATTTTACTGAACATAAATAACTGAACAAATTGCTAAATGCATTAATGACATAACCATTAACAATTTCAAGAAAACCTAATGTTTGGGTTATATGCAGACCTAAAAGAAGTAAGTAAACCCTAAATCCACAAGTTCATCTAACCTAAACGTACAAGCACTTCAACTTCATTTTGAAGTTTCAAGGGAACTACATTGCTTCTTGTGCTTCCCTTTGAAACCATTTCGATCAAATTTACAATGAGGGAACCATTGCGATCAAGTGGCGATTGGGAAGAGGAATTTCGCAATGTGGTCATAGAAGTTGAGCACAAGGTAAGCAAGTGAATGAAGAACAGCAAGGGGTTACCCAAAAAATAAAACCTATTTCAATATTTGACACTACCCAGATTAAAAATAAGTAATAAATAACAATTAAAAAAACACTGCGATTTGAATTCTTGGAACTCATTTTGGGGTTTCAACCGTTAGGGTTTCAATCCGATAAAGAAAGGCAAGTATGAACCATACAAATTAGGTCAGAAGACAATAAAGAATTTGATAATCACTGCAGTGGGAAACAACTGGAACAACTCTTACAGTTGGATTATGACATTGGCGGATTGTGGTATGTTGGTAGGCAGATGAAGTAATTGACTCTGTTTGAGTTGCTTTCTCGGTTGTCAACAAAATAATTTTGCTTTGTGTAGTTTTTTAAGAGAATGATTAAATATGTCAGTGTAGGGTGTGCTTCACTTTGCCCAAATGCAGAGTTTGCCTCTCACCGGTGACTTGCTTTTCTATGACCCAAATAAAGCATAGAGTGTGTAGAACACTCTGAAGCTTCAAAACCCTAAACAAAACAACTGAACATACAGGCATTATGAACACAAAACACATTGCAAACAGCACCATACACTTAGAAACACTTGCATCCACAAAATGGCTCTTAATCAAATCCATAACACGCATAAATTAAAAACTAAAAACATACACAAGCTTGCAGTAGAAAGAAAACCAATCCTAAAGAGTTCTCATAAACACATATCTGGAATAAATAAATAAAAATCAGTAATATTTATTTTCACTAAATTTATTCAAAAAGAAAACAAATTCAGTAAGAGAGAGAGAGAGAGAGAGAGAGAGAGAGAGAGAGAGAGAGAGATAGAGATAGAGAGAGAGACTACTCGGATTGTTCTTTGAAGTAAGGGACGCGTGAGCGCATAGCATCCTTAATCTGGGACTGGATATCGTGCGCCTCCTGCTTCACTTGTTTCACAGGGCTCTCGCTATCTTGCGCGTCCTCCGCCATTCTACTACAAACTCCGTCTCTCTCTCTCTCTCTCTCTCTCTGTGTATCAGAAGAAGAGCTTCCTCTCTCTCCCTGTGCTAAAAACGTGCGAGTAGAGGGCCAAAGGAGCAAAGGAAGGGGAAGAGTGAGGAGTTTGTGTACCGTGTATATGCTGACACCGCAATACGGTACTTATTGCGTAATGAAAAGCAAATATACACGACGCCGTATAACGCAAATAATTGAAAGAAAGAGTTAAAATATCTTTTCAGCCACTGGATTTTACACGAAATTGTAATTTGGTCCCTGAGAAAAAAATTAACCCAAATTGAAAAGCGCATTTAGCTGAAATTCCAAGTTTACCCTTTGCCTCCAAAATCCAGCAAAGACCCTCCCGGTTGCGTTTATCTTCCTCTGACATAACGCGAAAACTCAGTTTTGTGAGAAATAGCGATGGGAGGACATGGAGCTGTAGAGGTGGCCAAGACGGTCCTTGAGGTTGCTGACGTGGCATGGACCGCCATGGAATGCGGCCACCACCACCTTCACCACGACGCCGACCACAAGGACCACGAGGGAGCCAAGTGCGTGGTGTCTGACGAAGAATTGGAGGCTCTGCGAGCGGAGAATCGGCGACTGAGAAACTCGCTGGAGCAGAATCTCAAGCTCCTCGAAAACCTATCCGAATCGCCTTCTTTGTTGAACGATTGTCCTCCCGATGTAAGCAAATTTTGGGTCGATTCAATTCGATGCCCTTTTGATCAATTTGTGTAAAGATTTCAAATTTTGATGTACAAACTAAAATGGGTATGTTTGGGATTTTTCGTATTCAGTTGTATGCTCGCTTAGTAGCTACTGTGGATTCGAACGACTTCTTGACGCGAATCAGAGCTCTAAAGCAGGAATCTGAAAATCAGTTTCCTTTCAAGGTGGCCTCAGGTATTTGAATTGTTTCAATTTTGCCCATATAACCATTAAAGCATTGAGCTTTGTTTATAATCCATGTTTGGGTTTTAGGAAGTGATTTGGAGGCAGCTGAAATTCTCATCAATGTTGACCATGAAGAACCCAGTTGGTGGGTTTGGGTCACGGAAGATATGCTTCCGGGTAAAGTTGAGGAAAGGAGTGGAATTGACAATGAAAGCTATGTTCTTGTTAGTGAGGAGCATGTGGTGGATGGGATTGCCAATTTTATGGCTAAGTGTATTGTGTCAAACCCTAAAGCTCGGGTACCTATCCACTCAAAGCTTTTTGCTTTTGCTATTTAAATTGTTCATTTTGGTCTCATGTAATTTTGCTTCCTTGAAATTGCAGAATTTGACACCAGAGGAGCTGCAGAAAAGTAAGTTTTTTGGACACCTTTCTGAATTGACTGTCTCTCTGCTTGCAATTTCTTAACCCCAAACTGTTAATAGGTTATGTGACTTGATATCTTTCTATGGGGTAGAAATGTTTCTACATGATCGACAACCTAAACTATACTTTTGGTAGATATTAAAAACCGATTGCCAATATTTTTGTGTTTGCTACCCATTGTGATTATTGCCTAGACTATCTTATGCTTGGATAAGATGTATGAACTGAGTAAATGGAATTTAACTTCTGTTGTTTCTTTCCTTCTAGAAATTTGGTATCTCTAATCTAATGTTGGGATAGCTTGGAAACTAGATATTCATTTCTATGTCTGATCTCTGCAATTATGATTATTCTTGGGCATGACTTTGAACATTCAGTGTCTTCCTCTATGATTTAGTGGGCAGAAGAGAATGACTCTATCTAAACCCATACTTGTGAATCTATAATTTGCAGTTGTAGCAAAAGCGATGGGTGGTGTCAGCAAATTGGAGAAGGTGTTAGGTATTTGGCATGCTGGGAAGTTGTTCTATGCCCTGTCCACCTGGGGACTTGCTCTAACCGGGTGAGCATTTCTTGCCATACTTAATATTGTGTTAGCGTGCTCTAAAGAATGTTAGCCGCGATTGTCTGCTATCCTCTGGCCATAAGATGCCATACAAATGGGTGTATCCTACACTGGTTCCACCAATTGGTATCCAAGATATAGCATGTACATTTGCCTGGAATATTTCGTATGACATGTTTTGTCAAAGTAGGAAAAAGACATTTTTAGATTAGGTTGTATCTCATTTCCTACTTTCTTGTAAATGGCTTCTACAAGACTTAAGATTATCACATTGGTTTGTGTTGCAGATTGTATAGGAGCCGTGCCATATTGAAATTTGCTGCAATGGGGGTGCATACAACAAGCAAAGTGATTATGAGGGCAATGTGACGATTTATGCCCCACCGCTGCAAAAGAAAATCTCAAATTGTAACTGTACAATAGTGCGTCTGGCTTCTTCTAAGAATTTCCATTTGATGTAAATAATTGTAAATAGTGCTTGTTCTTGAGCGTGCCCCATGATTTCAGTGACTGATTTATTGAATTGAACCATTGATTGATTCTAAAGTATCGTTTCAAAATGCTGCAATCGCGAGAAATGAAAAGAACAAAAGTCGAATTTGCCACCAAAGCACAAAAACGGATGCAATCAGTATAATCAGATAAATGTGGTAACTCTGTATAAACGCAAATCTGTAATTCTTTTTAATGTGGTGTGCTCACCCCATGCATAGATGTAATTTCTTTATATTATGTTTTACCATCTAATAACCATTCGGGATAACCACCACTCTCTATTTTCTAAACACTAGAGATCAGTTACAAGAAATCATAAATAGGTCTATCAGCTCGCCTTAGTTGTATAATCAGCCAGCTAGGCTTCTTTTTCCCTCCACAAAATTGTTGGCATCATGAAACACACCCGGTGATATGCGCTTCGATTGAGCTATGGTGCCAAAATTCTACGAGGAGAGGCACACATGTATCTCGGCAAACCTGGTTCCCAGACAGCTATCATAGAAATCACTGCCAGTAAATGGGAACAAAAACTATTTAGTAGTACACTAACATTGAACGGTCAAATATGATATGGAAGAGCACAAACTAAAAATACAACAGTATGCATTTAGAGAACTAACATTATGTCTCTGGAGTTTTTCTTTTCTTGTTGGATGTTGAGTTAACATCTGACTGGGCTTGACCAAATACTGACCTGCATCAATCAAGAGAGGTAAGAAATGATGGTGGTAAAAGAATCTCCGGATCCCAGTAAATCTTGCTTCTTAACAAAACAATGAATTTCTGACTATGCAAGAGAAAGTTTTGTGGCAATTGATTGTCAACCATGGCATGGTGTAGTGTTTGTTTCTCATTAAAAAAAATGTAGTGACTTATTTCTTTTAGTGACTTATTTCTTTTCCTCCATATCTACCAAGCTTATTTTTAAAAAAACAATGAAATGAATAATTATCTTTCAATTAAAAGTAATAATTATTACTTAAGTTTCATTGCCTTTGTGTTTTGCCAGAAGAAGTTTCACAATGTCTCTCTGAAAAATCTTAATTACTTAACATTTATAGGATTGACTGAAAATATTATGTAAATAATATTTGTGGGTATCTACGGCTAGTTTTCTAACTAAACAAGAAGTAGCTGTAATATTTTTTTATCATCATGATATGATCTCTGATTTTCAGGGAAATCAAAGGTCACCACTGTCCTCAAAGACAACCATATCAAAAACTAAAGACAGCAGAGGAAAATTGGCTCGACTAATTTACTTTTAATAATGTAGTCTGCATATAGAGGAGGTAACTTACCCACAAGTTGAACATTTCTTGTGATGCTTACAAAATATGGACAAGCACACGGAACAAATGTAGCCCATGTCTATTGTCTTCTTATGGCAAAAACACCTGCAAAATTCAAGAAATCAAAAGATGACAATACACAGAAAATGTAGGCCCGAAAATTGTTATTTTCTTCTGTCCTTTTTTTCCTGGTTTCACATGAATCCAAGCACTATATGTAGACTCAAATCATTTACTTACCATGACTACCACTAAAAAAAGTAGATGAAAAATTATCTACGAAAGAATTAGAGCTAGTAACACCACTAGGTCAACTCAACTATTACCAAATATCTAAGAAAATGTCCTAATGGAGCTCAGGAAAGTAGGGAACCACCACCTGATGCAAACCCTCGTTCAAAAAGTTATACAGATTGACCCCAAAAAAATACAAATCCAAACAATTAATTAAAATCAAGATTTTGATCTGTGTAAAATACATGAGTTTTAAAAGGAACAGCCTAGAAACCTAGATTGTACTTAATTCAAGATTTTGCTGTTATTTTATGAAATGTGATATATCATACGGGGCCTCTCTCATTTCCTGTAAATCATGCTTGAAGTAGCTCCATAGAAAGGAGCCTCTCACCCATTATAATATTATCAAATTTTAGATGCACCCTTCCTCTTTGCTCCCAGAAATAGGCATTAAATCTTAAAAGTGATACTGAACTCTTACAGAAAACCTGTTTTCTTCTTTTCTAATAAAAAAATCCAATATGAAGCCAAATAATTTGATGACTGTAAAAAGTTTACTTACGAGGCACGAAAATCCACACCAAGAGACTTAGGAAGCTGTAAAAAGGCTCGAGAATGCAAATCAGTTGCAAAAACTGTCTGCATATTAATTAAATTATTGCATTAGCCTCTAGAAGTTGAAACAAAAAGGAAAAGCCTTGTGAATAATACCAAATGGAAAATAGTGACCCCCAAATCAATTTTCTTTAGCCAAACACCACGTACTGAAACAAACAAGTAAAATCACAAGGCTAAGATGTTTCCACATCAACCAGTTTAAGTTCTTAACCTACCGAGAGATATTGGAACAGCCCATTCGGTTGTTGGGGCTTCAGATACACACCACCAGTAATGTATGAAGCCTGTTACTCATCCACCAGAAGCATTTTAGTACAGCAAACAGAAGAATAAAGATAATAACACTTATCAAATTCTACAAAAAAATATCCATCACAAAGATGCTCTAAAGACAAGCTACCTGCTGTAGGAAGGCAGAGTTGCTAGAGCCCATATAACAAGAATCTATAGGAACCTGAAGTGGAAGAAAATCAATGACACATTTGACGTTCGTGAACCAGATGTTGCTAGTAACAGAGAACAGTTTGGTAAGTAGATAAGCAATAACAAAATCATAACTTTTAAGGCAAAGTTTGGATTTCTGGAAAGTAGAAGAAACTAAGTATTTATTTTATTCAAATGAACTGCCTAATGATGAGAGAGAGAGAGAGAGAGAGAGAGATTGGGAGGCAAGGGTCCAAACAGCTACAGATCATTGTTGTTGCCCTCCAAACAGAAGAGCAAATTTGGATTTCAAATCAATTGATTGTATACAATCATCTTTTAGAAGCAGATACAAAGAGCATATACGGCACTAAGTTACATCTCTGCATTAGTGATAAATTAAGAATGGCCACCTAATACTTGTTTCATTTTCATAAAATTTATCAAAAGGGCTGTAAGAGACAAATCACTTGTACTAAAAAGTACCAAAATAAATGCCAAGAGTCTAAGAAAGTTTAAGTTTTCATAGTGGAAAACAGAAAGTTCCTAAAAGTCTGTACCGCAAACAGAGATCAAAAAAATAAACCAACTGCAAATCATTATAAAACAAACTTCCAAACATCATCACTAGAAGGACGCATTTGACAGTGAAGAATAGTATACGCAAAAAAAAAAAAAAAAATTATGCTTTTCAGGAACAGGAAAAGGATCAACTGCATACCACAGACCGTTGTGCAGAAAATATGGCATTCATGATTGCAACATATCTGAAAGGACATTAAAAGAAACTTCTGTAAGAGTTTTGGTGGGAAAGAACACAAAAAATGCAAAATACCAGAAATAACTTACTGTTCAGGTCCATCCGATGATCCCTGCAAGCATAAAATCTGCATCCCATATATTAGTAACACTACTTAAAAGCTAATCCATTTGTGAAAGGAATTTAAGGTATAATAAAAATATATATACACTGCCGCATACATGCAAGCCAAAATGATAGTGTGATGAGTTCCTACGATGTCAAACATTGGACACTAAGAAACTGTTTCATCTTGTCAGAATCACCAACATCTCACAAAGGATACTCTAATGTATTGATAGAAATAACCAAAAATATTGAGGATTTGATATCTTTGATGGGAACAGTGAAGATTGTCTCACAATACGGTTATAATATCTAGAGAATGGGTACATGCTTTCAATAGCCACCATCTAATAAGAATTTCATTTAATCCACGTCTTGCAATTATGTTGATGATTTGCACCTAATGTGCTTAGAGAATTGCATTTAGCCCGTGCTTTGGTTATTAACAGTTTCACTTGCAAGTATGTTGATCATCTGCACCTACCTGTGTTTTCGAAGGCATTCAATAGAACTCCTTTATATTGCAGAACTATTTTGGGTAGGAAAAAAGATGAATTATCATGCATCAGCTAGGACATAAGTTCACTAAAACTACATTGAACAAGCTACAGAGAAATATGAATCAAATTGATTGGTCATAAAATGTCTTAACAAGGACAAATGTAAGAAATACAGCAAAGCAGTTACAATACATGATCAATGTTTAGTACTAACCAGATTATAACGCAAGTCATCCAAGAAAAATAAAACAATTACATTTCATAGTCCGATAATACATTTGAGAATTATCTAATGATGTAGCATTGACCAGCCAAAGAAACTTCTGTATAGTTTATACACAAACTACTATGATACTCACCCGGGGTTGAGGATGAAGCGGTCCAGATCGAAAAACTCTCTGTATATCTACCCATCAAATATAGGTCAACAAAGTTTGCGTGGATGCATTTAAATGTTCCCACAAAATAAAATAGCTCAGTTATTATGGACTAGCTCCAACACAATTCCTATATCTGCAATAAGCATTGCCACGGGACCAGCATTCTAAAATAAGAAATCTACTTAAATACTCAGTGCATTCTCAAATGCCATTAGCACACAATGGGGTTTTTTCAGTTAGATACCCACGAACCCAAACTTAAAACAAGCATTGGCATAAAGGATACAACAAAGAGCCATTGATAAGGACCCAGATAGCAGCGAAGAAGCAATCCCTTCTCTCAAGCCTTCTTTGATCAATTGCTCGTCTTTGATCACAAATTCCTCCAGCTTCTGCAACAAGTTAACGCACCGCGCAGGCATTCTTCCATTATCAGAACCCTGGTTCGTGGAGGTAGAAGAATCGTAGATGTAACTGCAGGAATTGTATCCCGTAGCAATAACCACAACTTGGTTGAGTTGATTGAGTAGTAAAATCGAGTTCAAAAATGTAAGCACCTGTAAAACAATCGCAAGGATTGAAAATATACTTAGCCCTGATTTAATAATGGGGAAATTAAATTCGCTTAAAAAGAATGAAACTTTGACGTTCTTCTGAGAAACCCAACAGGAGATTAGGGTTTAGTAGTGAAAGGGTGAGATTACATGGGAGAGAAACACGGAGAATGGGAGGGAAGATGAGCTCCAGAAGAAAGGGTTCGTGTCGAGCAAAACCATCAGAAGGCTAACATCATCTGCAACAACACAATCAAACGCTTAAAGGCTAACAATGGAATGTGCCTCCGTGAAGATTGAGAGAAAGAGAGAGAGAGAGAGAGAGAGAGAGAGAGAGAGACCAGCATAGAGCTTTGAAGGAGCAGAAGCCATAGCTGAGTTGCGTGCGTTTCTACGCTGTCTGATGAGCACTGACTGATTACTGATACACTGATGTTATGTTATGTTATTGGTTAAATCCTCGCGCCGGAACTTTGGCGTCGGCGATTGGGAATTTACTCAAACGACACCGCTTTCAATCTCAAGCTGAATGTCGCATTTGTGCGTGAGAAATTATATTTAGGATTTTGTTTATTATTTTCTTTCAAAATCACATTTAGGAGTTTTTTTAAGAAGGAGAAATTCATTTATACAAGGGTAAACGGTTGAAAACTCCCCTGAACTATAATGCTTATTGAAATGTCCACCCTAAATTATTTTTTCAACAAATTTAATCATCAGACTATTTTTTTTTTTTTAGGTCCTTTTCTATTGAAATGGACGATAGCATATTAAACTCACACACACAACACAGATGTTAGGACTCAAACTCAGGACCTTGCCTGAGGGAGTAAATACTCCAAACCACTACATTAGTGGATCCTTTGCATCATCAGACTATTTTAAATGGCCAATTTAGCCCATTCCGATAGTTTCCATGTAGTTTCATCCAATTTTTCATTAAAAATAATTAAATCTTGAAAAAGAAGCAAAAAATAAAACCCTAGAATCAACGTCTTCCCCACCCCATCCCCCAAACCCTCTCTCTGCAATCCCACTTCTGTAAGGTTTTTTTAGTGAAAGAGCTGGATGTTTTCCCAGTGAAAGAGCAATAGTGGAGGTGGAGAAGAAGACCCACCTCTACAACACTGCAGATTGATGATCTACAACCCTAACCCCATGGCAGATTGGGTATTTTCCAGAGAAATAGCAACATCGGGTATTTTAGGGGGCAGACCCCATGGCAGATTGATGAGCTACAACCCAACAACCAAAGAGACCAAAGTTCTGGTCCACAACCTGTACTTTGTCAACGGAGTAGCAGTCTCTCCAGAGACGGGGAGAGAAGAAAGAAAAGGAACAAGAATAATAATTATAAAATAAATAAAAAAGAAATTATGATTTTATATTTTCTTTATTATTTTTTGGTAATGTTCAAACTTACCTTTATAATTAAAAGAAAATTGAATGGAAGTTAAAAACTTGACGGCAGGGGCTAAATTGGCCATTTAAAATAATTTAAATAATGTTAAATTGGCTGAAAAAATAATCATGGGGGGACATTTCGATAGTCGATATAGTTCAGGGGGTATTCGGCCGTTTATCCTTCATACAACCACAGACGTACAAAGAGCGACATGATACAATGGCCTCGTTGAAACCGTCCTAGGACAACCTCATAGGACAAATCTCAGGGAGAAAAAAGTACCACACATGTCATAGACTAATAAAAAAGTCTAATTCAGGTCACTTTAGACCATTACAATAAAAGAACAAGTCAAAAACAAAACCTAACACAAAGACCTCCGACAAGAACCGCAACTAGAGACCAACACAATAGACCCACATGAGAGGACGGTAGAAACTCCAAATAGTAAACTCACATGAGAGGACCGCAGAACATCCCAATTATCAAAAGAAGCCTTCTATGAGCAAAATCATAGTCCTTTGACACCCATACAAACTGTAAGTCATATCATAGCAGAAACAAAAAAAAAAGAACACAGAGGATGAACACAGAAACAACAATAAAAAGATCCATGAGAAGCACTTCACTTCAACTCAGAACCTGACAAAGAAAATCGCATATGACCAAGCATAGTTCTTCTGTTGGCGCAGAGTAAAGAAGAGCACCACATCCCAACAACTACCACTAGCATCACTGTTGCCACTGCCGTCAAAACAGAGACAAAACATCAGCCACCAGGTATCACAACTCTCCCAAGGAGAGACACAATCTAGCATCACTATTGTCGCCGCCGTCGAGACAAAGACAACACCATCCACCTGGAACACTGCAAAACTAACCAAAAAAATAAACAGACAAACATATCTAGAATATCTGGGGAGGGGAAAGGGAGGAGAAGAGGGGATAAGAGGAAAGAAAAATATGGGAGAAAAAGAAAAGAAGATGAGGAGAGGAAGGGGAAGATGGGCGGAGGGGATGAGGGGCAGTGGCCACCTCCCCCCCTTAGCTTCCTCGCGGTTGGTTGTCAACAAGGAGAAAGGGGATCAGTACATTTAGGAGTTGTATAATTTCTTTTTTTGGGTTAATTACTGTTTGGCTTAACTGGTGATTTGCCATTGAACTTGTACCTAAGTTTCGTTTTTCCGTCATGTAGGCTTAATGCCTTTATGTGTGCTTTATGTATTTTGTTAGTTTTATTATTGTAGTGAGTTCTATGTATGTTTGTGTTGCATTTGGTGTGAACTCAATTATTTGAGTTCATTTTTATGTAATCTGACTTTGACCTTCTATTTAATGAAACTTGATTCCGACAAAAAAAAGAAAAAGAAAAAAAAAAGAAACACACTTATACAAGGATGACTTGAATCTAACTTTACTCCTAAAACTCAATTTGTCTTATTTAACTCACTCAATTTTATATAAAATAAAAAATAAAAAGTCATTAAATTTTATCAAGTCTCATTTTACCATTTTCGTTAATTATATTAAGCGATTCGTTAAGTTAGTCGCATAACATAGGTAGACCTTATTTTTTGTATATCTGTAAACCAACTTTCCGTGGATAACAAACTAATTTTAAAAACTGCTAAAGCAAATTATAAATTGCATTTTAAAATGAAAAATCAGACAAACTCAAAACAAATGAAACCAGCATAGTAGGATATGCATCGATAGTCCTTCACAGCTTAGGAAAGAACAAGTAACTTGGCCTTAAAGAAAAAACCCCAAGAAAAAAGGAAACCGCCAAGGGCCAAATCATTATCTCAACTCAAGTAGCGTAGGTGATCCATTTTTCGGCAAAGAAAAAGGAATCCTAAAGGGATTTGGAAACCAATTAGAGGCAGGGTATGATTTGGAAACTGTATATATATATGCGCTTAGCCTCTGCCTTTCCATTCACACCAAAATCCCTTTCCATTACACATAGCTTTGCCTTTGCTTTTGCTTCGTCTTCTCCTATGGCTTCCATCAAGTTTTCAATCTGTTTTCTTCTTGTTGTTTTCTCTTCGAGTCTCTTATTTGTTATTAGTACCAGTCAAGCTGTCGAGCAAACACACCAACCCAAACCATCAGCCGTACTCTCTGACAAGGGCTATCATGCCATGTCGCTAACCCTAGACACCATTCTTGAGGCCGTGATCATGCCAGCAATACAATCCCTAAACCACACCAACACCACTTTTACCCTCTTTTGTCCTCGAGACCAAGCTTTCTTCAACTCCAAGTATCCACAGCCTCAGTTGACACTCCTTAAGTACCACATTGTGCCATTCAAGTTCGACAGAGATACAATAGAGGCATATGGTGGTCATGGTTCCAATGTTCGAACTCTTTTGCCCGGTCATCCTCTCGTTGTTACTTCCTTACCAACCCGTACGGGTGCATCATACGCTTCTATTAACCGAGTCAAAATCACTGAATGGAATGTCTACAACAACGGACGACTCATTGTTCATGGGGTTGAGGACTTCTTCGATCCGGCTTTCCAAACCCTATTGTATCCACAGCACGACGTCACCGTTGTGACAAAGGTTCTGTCTCATGGATTTTCTTGGCAGAGAGAGGTGATAGCGTATTGGTTTCTTTTGCAAGCTCTTGCAGCTACTGTGCTCATTCTCGCATATACCTTTTGTGACAAGGACGATGTTCAATATATTGTAGCTAGCTAGTGTCTTGGTCATGTAAGCATATAATTGATTGATTAATTCATTGGTTCTTTTCTTCATTTTTGTTTTTCTTCTTCATTCGTGGAAGAGTATTGTAAGGCATACATTAATTGGATCTCCTTTCTATACGGAAAGAAAATTTCTTTATATATATATATATATATATAAGCAGATCATCTTTCATGCAAAATATATAGCATTTATTTCCTTTTAACTAAGATTGTAACCTCTTGGGTTGAACAATTATAACCTCTAGACATTTTGTTTTAAGCCAATGGTAATGAGGAAGAGTGGAAAAAATGAGTTAGGGGCATGTGAAAAAATAGTTAAAGGAAATAATAATTTGTATTAAAAAAAAATAGGCTGTGGTGGTGAGAAAGAGTGAAAAAATAGGTTAGAATCAGGACATGTAAAATTACTGAACTTTTCTGCTCACTTTTAAGATAACTAGTCTAGGCAAATCTTGAGGGTCTAGAAAGTGAAAACAAGAATAGATTACAGAGATGGCAACTGCCAGTACCTCATAGTGCTTCATAATCTGGCAGTTGAGCAATACAAAACCCATCAGTAATTGAAACCCCATGATGATTTGCCACATCCACAAAATCAGTTTGAACAGTACAAACAAATATAAGGTTAACGGACTAATCACACCCGTCAAATATTCACGCCACCATCGAGTACACAAAACCAAAATCATTATAAGATGGCCATCATGAACTTGACATACAAAAGCAACAAAACTGCGGTTGGAAAATTGGCCAATGGATTAATCAAGGAGCAGGCATCAGAAGCACTTCCAGAAGCACTCCCAGCAGGGCCACCTATAGGGGCCAATCCTGGAAGCATGCTGGTTGTTGAAGGTACCGATGAAGATGACTTGGGTGCCCCTGTGCCTCCAGCGCCATCTGACTGGGGAGCAGGTGAGGGTGCAAAGGTTGTATCCCGGATTACCGAAGTAGGTGGAGCTATAAGTGGTGGAAATTTCTGTGCACCTGCATTGGATTTCAAAGTACATTTCTTGAGTTACAAACTTTTTTTCAGCTAAAGAAATCACTCTCCTGTCTCTAATATGAACCTCCGTTATGACCTTATTTTAAATAGAAAGTAATACACAATCTGCTTACACACTTTAAAACCAACTATAAATAAACCAGTCCATAATTTGAAATGGCACTTAACAGTACTATAAAGAAAAGAATCAAAAGCATGCACCAAATATTCACAAAGAAACAGGGTAAAAAGCTTCGTTCTGTTTAAGAAAGTACGAGAACCAATTCCAAATAGACACGTTCATATTTCTTGGGAAATCCATAAACCTACATTGCAAGTTATATCTATATTAATGTGTCTTCTAATTAGCCAAGCAGAATCTATCATCATACCTGGGCAGCGGGGTTGGAGAGATGTAGACAACCTGCAGAGTAGGAAGGAATCAGTTTGACATGAAAACATAATTCATACATTTCAGAATGACAATATTAAGACAGAAAAGTACAATCGGAAAGGATAACCATACGTTGTGATTATGCTGCCATTCACAAAACCACCATAGTTACAAGAAGTGACATTGCAACCACCACCACTCTGCTGAACTGTAACATTCCCGACCATGAGGTTACTGTTTCTACATTGCATGCTCGAACATGAAACTGCTAATGAAGCAGGCTGGCAGTACAAACTGTAGAAAGAAAAACACAATTAAGTGATTAACACTAGATCAACAGAGAAGTTGGAGAGCAAATAGATGTGAAAGTAACTCAATTACTTGAGATTCCCAGGCCCACAACTGCATTGCAAGCAGTGACTTGCTGTAATGGCATAGCTCCCATTGGGCACGATTAAGCCGTAATCTGCAGCATATCTCGGGAAGTTTGATGCACAAGCTACAATTGTGAGGAACAAAATCCAGACAAACAAGACATGAGTTCACCATAACCACCCAAAATGAAAAATTCAAAAATTCATGATACGGTTATTGGTTTGAACTTCAAAACCCATTAACATACACAAACTCCCCGATTAGTGCAACAATTGTAATCAAACCATGAAGCACTAATACCACCAAATTAGAACAGAACAATTATAAACTTACAAAAACACAAAGTACCCACAAACTGCAGCATCATAATCAACTCAACATACCAAAATTCAACAAGAACCAATTCAGAAAACCACATTAAAAATACGTTTCAATATCAAACACTTGATAAAATGAGCAAAAACAGAAATTACCAGGCAATGGGATTGCAAGTATATCAGAAGCTTTAATGGCCGTACTTCCCATGGCATTAACATTCATCAAATCACTAAGGGTGGTCGAGTACCTAGCCGCAATCCAAGCCAAAGTGTCCACCGGGGTCACCACATACGACAAGTAGATAGCAGGCAACGAATTATCAGTCCCATTGAAGCAAGTACAGGGCAGAGGCACCACAAGAGTCTGCCCCACATCCAGAACCGAAGGGTCCGAAATGGAATTGGCCTCCCGAATCTGGTCTGCAGATACCAGACCCGAATATATCGAATCGGCGATGGAGGCTAACGTATCGGAAGGCCGGGTCTTGTAGTGGGTCGAGACCGATTTGCGAATTCCATCGACGCAGGAACAGACGATTGGGATTTTGAGGAAGAGCTGGGAAGGGAGAATGTGGTTTTCGACGTCAGGATACGAAATGTCGATGGCATTGGCGGTGAGAAGAGCAATTGGGTCGATTTGGAAGAGCGAGGCCACCTCGGAGACCTTGAGCTCGGTGTAGACGGTGTAGCCGAGCAAGGCGTTGCACGAGTCTGAGTTCGCGCAGGGCTCGATTGTGGACTTGGAGGTCACAAGCAGAGCCACATTGGTGAAGACTAGAAGAGAGAGGAAGATGTGGGTTTTGTGGAAAGGTTTTTGATTCACCATTTTTGGGATTTATCTCTCTCAATAGAGCAAAAGAGAAAAAGGGTTTAGCAGTGGTTTAAGAATGAGGCTTCGACTAGCAAAAAGAAGCGTTTTTTTTGTTTCGGGGGCTTTCCTTCTGGGTTTCGCTTAACTTTTTTATATTTAGAAGAACAAATGGAAAGCTGGGTCTTCAATGGCGGAAGCTGGACACCAAAATGCTGCGTTTAAATTGGTTAAAAACTGAAAATTTTAAGGATATTCAAGTAGGTTTCTGGCTTCTGGGTTTAGGGTTTTTTGGTTTCTCTGAAGCTCAGAGAGAGAGAGAGAGAGAGAGAGAGAGAGAGATGGAGAAGGGAAAGTTGTTTTCAAAGAGGCAAAGAAAGCTGACAGATAGAGAAGAAGACAATTGTTTTGTATTAAGCATAGAGTGATGTGTACAGACACAAGTCAGATTCTTGAGTTGGGAGCCTGGGACATAACTTTCTGCTGGACCAATTTGTCCTCGTCAAACCTACCATTTTTCTCCATTTTTCTGCCTTTTGCAAAGTAATGTTGCCAATCGAGACGACGTCGTTCCCGTCAAAGGACTTGCCGTTCGTTTACCATCCTTGCCCCTGCTGTTGTCCACTACTGCAATATTCCCGCCACTTTTGGACTGTAGTATTGGGGGTCTTTTGGTGATTCCAGCTTCCCTTGTTGAGATTTATTCGCATCCAACTGGACCCCACTGTCTTGTATTATGGAGTTTTTATCCGGTGCTTTTCAGACATGAGTGAAAGAACTTCTGGTTTTCTTTTCTTGCTGGTTGGACTTGGAATGGTATATTATGTACGCGCATTTTTTTTTACGTGTAAAACACGGTTTCACGTGATTGGATCGGGTAGTTTCTTTCATATTCTGCATGTTTGTGAGTCGCGTGTCCATCAATGGCTGAAATCTGGATCGGATAACCGACCCGATATAAAATGGGTCGTGGGCCTTGAGCCTGCTTGTCGCGACTCAATAAAAGATGAAAGCCCTGAGGCTGACACTGGGGCCTGATGTGTTTTTATTTATGGAATCGTCAATGAAAGGATCAATACAATTTGAAATTAATTTACCCAAAAAAGAAAATTAGATTTTGAAATTTCAAATCTACATAGTTTGGTTAATCTTCTATGGTTAAGTATAAAATGTTCCATCATATATATGTGGTGCAATGTTAGCAGTTTTTGCTTATTATCATCGGAGTGGCAATCTCACAACTTATAAATTCATGAGCATCATGCAATAAAATGTTAATGGTAGAATACTCTATTTTAAAAATAAAAAAGTAGAGCGTTCGAGTTTGAGTGAATATTCCGTGACTCGTCTTTTTGCACAAATATATATAAAAATAGCCGTCTTTAAAAATTAATCTATATATACAATATAAAAGGTAGAGAATGGTAAAACATTCAAAATACTAAAAAATGCCATTGATTAATGCAAACATTAAGAATTGAATTATTAATTAAATGAGGATAATATGGTAAATTCACACTTTTTCATATTAAAAAAATTAAAATTAAAATTAAAATCAAATAATGGATTTTTTATTTTTTTTACACAACTACTCATTATCTTTTTAAATTCTAAAATAATTTTTAATTTTTATAATTAAAAAAGCATCTCGCAGGCGCGAAAGTGCGTGCGGAGAGGCTAGTAATAATAAAGCACAAACATGCATTGAAAATGTATAGCATTACGGTGAATAAATGTTGAAAGTTTAGTGTGTGTGTATATATAGAGCTTCCATTGAGGGATCCCTTAAATTAGCTTATTTGAGGGACATCTTTATAAAGCTCACTTCGCATTGTATTTCACTAATCCAAACTGTCTATGTTTTAGATTATCATTCAAATACCATTTCTACAAAAAATCACCTGAATCCGATATCGTTTGATCACTCAATTGTGTTATAGATATTTTAGCAATTTTTAAAAGCACCGTGTTCATTGATTTGTAGGATACAATTGGATGTCGAAACGGTTTTCAATTTGTCTAATTTTTTACAGGGATGGTCTATAAATGTATACTTAAAAAATAGATGGTTTGGATTGTTGGAAAAAAAATTCGTAGAGTATCCTAAATGGTGTCCTTTATTTGAAGAATCTCTTAATAAAAGAGGACTATATATATATATATATATATAATGACTTAGAATGAAGTCCTTGTAAATAGACAAAGCCAGGTGCTCTTATTTTATGACGGTAGAGAAGATTGCTTCCATTATGAACTAGAAAGACACCGTTAATATAAAAAGTATGCAATTTTGAAATATCATACCAAAAGAAAATTCATATTTGAACATTTGACCTCTTCTCTTCCTCCTTTCGCCTCTTCCCCTATTTTAAGAGATAAAGGGTTTTCCCTATTTGTCTTAGTTTTATTATGATTTTCATCGAACCATTATAGGCGGCTGCGACTCAGCGTCGAATCTTCACCTGCATTTCTGCGTCGGATCTCCACCACCATCTTTTTTGTAATTTCTTTATGTTTGGAATAAGTTGCAGAGACTCTTTGGGTTCTCTGTGTAGTTTTCATATATCTTTTTGTGAGAGTTTTTCATTTCTCTTTTGTGATTTATTTGTATTGTTATGGCTTTTTTTTTCAAGCTTTATCTTTTTTTTATATTATTCTAAGTTTGTAATCTTAGTTGGGATGCCTATGCCAGAGTTTTTTCGATCATGCATGATCGTTAGTGGAGACACACCAGATTGTCTTAATTTTGATATTAGAACGGTCCGTTATTGTAATGGTCATTTTGTGGTTAGTTTGTATTGGCCCTTTGTGGCTAATGGCTTTTCTAACTGAATTATGAATGCAATCATATAATTTCTCCCCCCCAAAAAAAAAAAAGAACATTTGAAATGGGGTACAATTTGAATAAACTACAAATAATTATGGAAGTAATAAATACCAATATTCATTGCCAATAATTGAAAATGGTTCATATACTTCACTGTCTCTTACTAATTTAGAAAAAATAACAATTTACATATTATATACTATTTAGTAACCAACAATCTTCTAATTGGATCAATTGAAAACGAGTCATGTAGTGGCCAAAGTACATTCTGAAACCTAATGGCAAGAATAAAAAAAAATTACAGTGTAATGGCTCCCAGCTATACTTTCAGGGTATCTAGTTTTAGATAAAAATACTACATGACTTGACCTTAATCTAAAGGTCACTACTTTTTCCACACAAAAAAGGTCACTACTTATAAATTAAAAGTCATATTCTACTATAGATTATTACAAACAATAGTTTAGATTAGATTAATTAATATAATCTAAAAAAAAGAAAAAGATTATAACTTTATTTTTTTAGTACAAACGATAGTTTAAAATAGAGGAGGAGGGAGGGGGAGGGAGACTTCTCAAACACACACGCTGTCACGATGCCATGAGAGTTCAAACATGAGATCACTAGTTTGCAAATTAATACCTTCTTTTACTGGGCTAGACCCATTAGCAAAGATATTCGAACTTTAGTTCAAGGAGGCCCGTTCATTATCATGGTTAACTTGCCTAACCAACATAGGCAATAACCACAATCTTTTTACAGTTTAATGAGAATGAATTACCAACCATTTAATTCGATTAAAAAAAAAATGTAACAACAATTTAATGTTGTAATTTGAATGAAATTAAATATCAAATATCTAAGCGTGATAACCCAAATCCCTCCTCTCAAGGCGGGAACAACCTCCTTTTTCCCTCCATAATTTTTTGTTTTGTTTTTGCCACTCCGTTTTTCCCTCACTGTAAGATCACGTTTCCGTTACACACATAAACTCTTACCAGTCTTCTCCAAAATCCCTAAAAACCCCCCACAAAACCCCAATTCACTCACTATCCCAAATTTCCAATCCACTCCAATTCCATGGACAATTCAGCTCAGAACGCCCCGCCTTCGACGCCGACACGGCGAGTCGTTCGCCGGAGATTGGTTCAGTCCACATTGTTCCCTCTCAAACCCCAACAACAGCTCGAGGAAGACGGCGATCTGAAGGCCGAGAGAGGTAATGGTGAAGACGATGACGGCGAGGACGAGGATTTCTGTGGGAGTCAAAGCAAGAGGAAGAGGAAGTCAAAGGCAAAGAAAACGCCTCCAATTAAAGCTCCTAAGAAGGTCAATTATGTGCAATTTTTGGTTCTTGTTGAACTTTATTCTGATTCGTATGGTACATTATTTGCCTTGCCTGATTGAGTTTGAGGTTAATAGTTCTTTTAATGAATCAAATTGTTGGTGTTATTGTTTTTAATTTTAGAACGGTAAGCGTTCGGCGAATAGTACACCGAAGAAGAATGCAACTGAGGTAGAGAGTGAAACTGCAGCTCCAGTAATAATCCCTGATTTGAGGTTGGAGGCTAGATTGAAAGCCGAGGTCAGTCATTCTGTTTTATTTTTCTCTGTTTTTATTGAGCCTTTTTTCTAGTACAATTTAGATTTCTTAACTGCTCTGTTGTTTCTGCCAGTTACGATTTACTTCATGCTCTTCCTGATTAAATTTTCTCCATTCAACTCAAATCAGCATCAAACCCCAACTAATTCTTTAAATTTATAATCTTTGTTATTTTAGTGGTTGGATTGTACCATTGTAAATTGGGCTTATTAGCTATGCCTGTGACTGGAAAAAAAACACTTATTAGCTCCTTTTTTGTGCCAGCTTTGGTGTTTGGTTTGTCGCTCTAAGTTTCTTCCTTTTTATGTTTGATCAGGAAACTTCACGGATATTCTCAGGGAAGCAAATACATCCATTTTTCTCATATTGTAAAGCAAGCAAGAAAAATCGGGAGGCAATTGAAGTTGATGGTGATTCAAGCTTCATTGGAAGTAAGGATAAAGAGAATACTTGTGGTCCAATTCATGTGTTTGAAAGGACTCAGGTACGGTTCTTTTGGATTATCCATGTGCACATTGTATAACAATATGGAGTAGATATGGCATTAGCTGTTCTTGGGTTTTATTGTTTGTACCTATCCTTCTCACCAAAGATGAATATTAAAATTCTGCTATGCAGGATGATGCTGTGTTCCTTGATTGGAGAAACTGGACATTTTGTGAGGAACCCTTTATGAAAAGTAGTCCTGATCTGGAATATATGCCCTCTTCAATTTTTGAAGGCTCTGTTGAGTGCTTAAAATTTGACCAGCTTCCCACAGTTTTCCAACCCTGCAAAGCATCAACTTTTCAGAACATGGTATCTTTAGATCAGTGTCTCATTGAACAAGAATGTGCACATGAAACATCAACAACAGTCCCTGACTTCTTAGTTGACGGGCAAGTGATGTGCTATCAGAACTTAAAGGAAGCAGATCACTCAAGGGAAGAGGAGGTACATATTTCACCACCTATCTGAATAACAGTAATTAAGGAACTCTATTCCAATTCAATTTTCTCTTACTTTTGTCAGGATAATGGGGTCGTTAAACTTGGTTTGCTTTCTGAACATACTGCTTACATGAATACGTCAGATATTGAGCAGCAGAGTATTCTCGAGGAAAGGTTGAAGGTTTCCTATGTGAATTGTCTTGGAATTTCTATTATGAATTAAATTTTGTAGTAATTGTTTAAATCGAAATGTTATTTAATTAAATAAAGGTTTCTTCCTCACTATGCTTGGGATACTTTTAGTTCACCAATATCTTTATGCTCCGTTGTCTCAGGTTGCACCTGCTCATTTAGAGGCAATACGAATATCAATTCAAAATCTGTGCGTTAGTTTGAGATTAACCTATGTATATATGTTGCAATCTTGTTCACTTTCTTGGTTCATTAAATTTCAGGGTAATGTCAAACTATTCCAGTTGTGGTAATCAGCCTAAGGATTGCTTATGGACATACAAGTACCGTCCATTGAAGGCTAGGGATGTAAGAAATCTGGGACCCATATATTCTTTATGGACATACAAGTCCCGTTCGCTTTAAAGTTTCTACTGTCAGACTTCTTTTTTCCTTCCTAAATGTAGATAAGAAAATGCCTTTGTCCCTTCGATTTCCCATTATCACTCTGATTCTGATCTTCTAATGACATGATCCTGCAGGTATGTGGTAACGATGAATCTGTGAATTTTTTGAGTGAGTGGCTTCGTCTTTGGTACAAAAGAGATTTTCAAGCCAGTGAAGATCCCACTGGTAGTGGTAACTGTGACAGGCAATATAATGACTATAGATGTTCTCAAAGTGACTCTGATTTAGAAAGTGAAAATGAAGAGGCTAGCATGAAGAAAAATAATGTTCTCCTAGTTACAGGGCCAATTGGGGTATATACAAATTTATATTATCCCATTGATCCACTTGAAATTTGTGACCTAATTCTTGTTTCTATTCATGATTTTTTGCCACCGAATATCCAAATGCATCATTATGGGGCCTTTAATTAATTCATCTTTTCTTGTATCTGAACTGATATTATCTTTGCGGATAATCCTTCTAGTAATATTGTTTTGGGGGCTAGCATCTTTACTCTGGATCCTAGTTTCATCTTTACCCTCAACATTTTCCATGAGGTGGCTTTGCTACCATCACAAAACTCATTAAGCATACAAAAAGACAAATTCTATGCTGATGCTTTTTGGTTAAATTTTTGTGGGTAAAGTGTATGTTTCTCATCTTGCAGAGTGGAAAGTCTGCAGCTATCTATGCTTGTGCACAAGAGCAAGGGTTTAAGGTTTTGGAGGTAAAGAAATTTAAATATGCTTGTTGCTGAAGATAGTGCAGTTCTCCATTATTAAACTATTATTGATTTTTCATATCCTGGAATGTATTTAACTGTTGATTGGACCAAGATTTTGTTGTGATAATTTATCGTAATCATGCTGATTAAAAGAGAAACAGAGAAAGTTAGTTGTGGTGTGGTATCCATAGTACTAATAAGAGATAAACAATAGCATATTGTTAAGTCAGCCTAAAGTACTCTTCATCTAATCTGCTGACCACCTTGTCATATACTTAAGGTTTCATTGGTTCTTACCGCTTTCTAGATGCCACTTTCATGTTTGACCATGGAATGTCAGTTTGTGGTTATCCAGTCCCAAAATTAAGTGTAAGATTTACATCTAATTGTAAAGATTGGATCATTGGATGAGTTATGACTACAATTTGGGATTTTGAGAGAAGACATCCTTAATGGTTTTGGTTTACCCCATTTCTCTTTCCTTATAATAAACTAACCATCTTTATATTAGAAATATAGCAAGATGGCTGTCAGTCGGATGTAAGAACATGTGACATTGATGCTTGTGGTTAGGTCATTTTTCGTTGAAGTAAAAGTTTACCATTCAGACCAAAAAAAAAAGTTTAGTGTCCCATCCAAACAACTAAATTAACCTCCTGACTGATGTATGTCGAACTTGTGGCAATTTCCAAAATGTTTCATCCTGCCATTACAAGACATTTTCTTCTTTTTCTGTTTTGGTTAATATATGCAGTTGAACTTGACAGTATATTTTCATAATCCTATTGATAACTCATCCTTCCACCTTCTCTAATGACTTGTGTTTTAAGACACTATCTGTTTTGTATTTTGATAGTTTTGACACTATATTTGATTTTCTGATATGTTGTCTTACCAGCTCAGTGCATCAGAGTGTCGGAATGGAGCTCTTGTGAAACAGAGGTTTGGAGAGGCTTTGAAATCTCGCCATCTTAGAAGGTTTGCCTGTTTATGTTTAGAAGTGCTTGTTTACTTAGTTTTCTTTTTCGTTTTGCGCGTTTGTTAGCTGGATGATTGCCTTTTATTGAAGCATGTACTTCCTTGATTTCCATGTTTCTTATGTCCAAGGAAATTTATTAGTCCCAGAACCATTAAGATCATTCCTTGATGTTTATATTCTAAAGCCTTGATTGCCCTCAAATTTGTGAGAGTGTGATAACTAAGAAATAAATGCTTGTCTGGTTGCCCTTCATAAATCCTACAGAAAAGATTACTTTCCAAATTCCAATTCCAAAGCTGCTAATGCCCAGAAGTGAAAATTTATCTGTATGATTATTCATCAACCAAAATAGGAGTGGCAAAATTCACCGCTTTGTTGTCTTTGGTGGTGATCACAATGTCCATTGGTTTTTTGCCTCTTTGTTTGAAGATCCTTACATAAAGTTCTTACTAATTTTTCCCTTCATAACTTATTTTTTAGAGTGCGTCTATTGACAAAGGCATTGCATTTTGATAATTTGATTTGTGAAATAGGACTTTCACTTGGGGGAGACTCTTAACAAGTTAGAAATTTTCTGTTGGAAGTAGTGGCGCTGCTTGTACTCTTTCTTTTTCCTTTGAAAACATTCTGTTTCCTTTGAGGGCATTTACGATGTCTTATCAGTGGTTGGGCTTTCTTATTTCCTAAATTAGCTTCTTGTCTGTTCTGGAAATTCTTTGTTATGTTGCATATTTAACGAATGTATCTCTTCAGAATATATTTGATATATTTAGTCAGAAAGAAAAATATGTTTTAATAAGAGATTGCCTGCCATTGTGAACTTTTGCTTGTAAATCATGTTGATAGTTGGCCTTCATCATTATTTGTTGATGATGATTAGAAAAATATTAATTAATAATTTTCTTTCTTTCAGATCAGTGGCAAATCCTATGGGTTCACAGAACAAACATATTGTGAAATCTCTGTTTGTTGAGGCTAATGGTATGACAGACCAGGAGTTTAATGATGAGGTTGTTGAATTGATACCCATATCAGATGAGGATTCTCATGATGCTACTGAAACCTTTGTAAAATCTGACTATAAGGAGGATCAGAGCAAAGTTAAACATCTTATACTTTTTGAGGATGTAGACATCACTTTTCTTGAAGATCGTGGTTTTCTTGCAGCAATTCAACAGATAGCTAAAACAGCAAAGGGGCCTATAATATTGACCAGCAATAGTAAGAGGGTTTACTGGTTGAAATAGTTGCACTCCTTGAATTTCTTTTTTTTGAAATGTAAGGGGGCTTATTATAATTGTGGTAATTCTAGGTCAAAATCCGGTCCTGCCAGACAATTTTGGCAGACTACAAGTGCATTTCATGTTGCCATCATCAAAGGTGCTGCATTCCCATGCATATATGGTATGTGCTTCATTTGCTGGATCAAATTTCCCATTGTGGAACTCATGAAATCTATATGTTTTTAAACTCATTCTGTTATTGTTCTGCAGGTTTGTGCTGCGGAGAGAGCCAACATACAACCTTATTTACTTGAGCGACTAATTGAGTGTTGTCGGGGAGATATACGAAAAATTATTATGCATCTTCAGTTCTGGTGCCAGGGTAGAAGTTTTAGAAAAGGTTAGACATACATGTTACGTGTAGTTAGATCTATATATTTCAAACTATTCTGTTAAGATTTTGTGGAATTCTGTGAACAGCCAAGGAACTTTTAGGCATATGAATTAACTTAGGTAGTACTTGACATAAGTTGTTTATTATACAGATGACATCTACATAGAAGAATGAGACAAGATAATAAGGTTAGGTGGGAAAAGAGGATCCACCTGTTATGGGCTGACCACATCTAGTTTCTCAGGAAGAACTAAATCATTGCATTACATTACTGTCTAGAATTCTTAGAGAAACTAATTCTACTAGTAACTTCACAGTCCTCCCCTTCGTTAAGAATAGACAAGTTCTAGATTTGGTTTTATCGCAAACAAAGTGATCGAGGAGTATCAAATAAGGAAAAAGGAGGGGGTGGATTTTAAGAATGACTGAAAAAAAATCTTATGACCGTGGTGATTGGTGTTTCCTTTATCATGATTTGAAAAGAGATAAAGATTTTGGATTAATGGGGGTTCAAGAACAATTAACGTTTTCAGTAATATTTAATGGGGGGTATGAGGGAGATTTTGGGAAAAATATAATGCACCTGTTATGGTCCGACCACCTCTAATTTATTTGGAAGCAGACTTTTGAAACGTGAATATACCTTGGTTTTACCATTTATTCAAGACAATAGACGTTTCCTTGAGTGAATTTCTCTATTTAGAATATAAGTTGGAGACTTGAATTTGCTGTAACAGATTAATAGACATACACATGGTTCTTCCCATTTATTATTTTGGCCAATAGAATTTTCTTTCTTGAGAGTTTTCATATAGAAAGGAAAAACAATCATAGATTTGTCTATGCAGATACAAAAATGGAAGAGATGTATGGGTCCCTGCTGTTCGATGTTGAGGCTGGCCATCTGATGCTCCCAAAAATATTACCCTGGGATATACCTTCACAGTTATCTGATTTAGTAGAGAAAGAGATAACCAAGGCATTATCCATGATGGAAGAAGGTTCAAGCTCAATGAAGGTAGTTGAAGAAAAACTTGACAATACAGAAGTGCAATACAGTTTCAACATGCCTTGTAATGAGATGGAAAGTATAGAGGCCAAGAAGGTAGCAATGCTGAGCAGGAATGGCTCTGTTCATGACTCCAGTGAATATAAAGCTCAAACTGATGATGCTTCTGAGTTTCCCAACGATTCAGGTGCCCCATTTTCCTTCTGTCGGCGATATGTTCGGAAAATGCATGATGTTGTAATGTCCTCTGATTCTGAAGACGAGTTTATCAACAATGGATATCCTAAAGTTACAGATAAAGATACTAACAACGAAGTCCTTGGAGTTAATCCCTCATCTGAGGAGCTACGTTGTTCTGGAGTGGCTAATATAGATGAAGGACATTGTCAATGTTCAGAAACTGCAGGCGAAATGCACATAAGTGAGATGTGCAACTCAATTGATATATCTTGTGTGCCAGAATCAACTTATGTTCCTGAAACTGAAATGGATAATGGAACAGAGTTATCTTATCACACAGTAACTTCTGACCGTGTTGCCAACACCATAAAAGAAATATTTTCGTGTGAGGAATTTCATGTTGAAGGAAATAATCTTGATAAATTGGAGTTAGGATTACAGAGGAATTTTGATACGTGGGGAAATAATTGTGCTGCAATTGCAGAATCTTCTCATCAGGAGTTGGAAGATTCTCAGAATGAACATACGGAGACTGTTGCAGGAGCTTATCAGGTGATGGATGAGTGTAGCCGTATGGATTTTATTAAGTGCTCCAACTTTGCAGAGGGGCAAAAATCCTCGGTGGTGACTGATTTTGTACAAGATTCATGGGACAAACTTCGTGGCTCTCGCAGTGATCTAAGGCAGTATATTGCATTAGAACAACAAGATGCTTGTCAGATTGTTATGCTTGCCTATAGAATGAGCAATTTGATCTCAGAAACTGATGTATTGTTTTCTAGATGCCAATCACTAATAAGTGTAAGTGTCAATACTTTTTGGTTGGATATTTGATCATTTGTATTATGCATCTTTAGGTCATGATGGCAATTAATTGTTTGTGCAGGATTCTTTGGAACCATCAATGATCCCTTTGGAGGAGTCAGATGCATCCAGCTGGTATGATGAGCAATTACGGCTGGCATCCACAATTGGGCAACATGGGTTTTGCTTCTATGCAAAAGGCATTTCTTCCGTAGAATCAAAAGAAGGTTGTATGAGGGTGGATTTAGCCTCGGAGATGTTGGCTAACGCAGCTAGTATGATGGCATTAGGTAAGTTAATTGGGCAGGGTATGAGAACAAGTAAGACTTCATGTGCTGGACGAAATTCAGAGAGGACCCTGCCAAATGCGACGAGGTATTTGGCTCAACTTCCTTGCTGTTGATAACTGTATGAAAACCAGTATACATTCACAATGCCGTTTCGAAATGCTTTTACTAGTCATCCTCTTGAATTGTTTTGAAATTCATAGCTTCAAACTTTCCGTTTGTTCATTTCCTTATCAATATTATACCTATGTTAAAAGGGCTTCTTTTATCTCCATTTCTATTGAAGAGAAGAAGAGATGAAAGAAATTAAGTCAAGTTTCGTGACCGTTTTCTCTATACATATCGTAGTACTCCTCAAGTATGTTATATATAGATGCACCTAGTCTCTACAATACCATCCATAGATTGTTCAAACCAAAACCTCGGTAGCATTAATTGTAAACATTTGTCTTATAACACATTTAAAGATACATTTGGCATGCCAGATACACTGATACCCATTTACTCCTGGTGTCTGCAATGCAGTGAAATCAAGTCAGGTGTATTTGATGTAGTTCAGTCCATTGTACCTCCCAGAATGTACTCGACATTGAAAGGTGGTGCAATCCATGAGTATCTTTCTTCGCTGCGCCACATTTCAAGATCAGAAGCTTCTCGTTTAGCACAAGGCTTTGAGAAGACCACCAGAAGGAGGAAGTATGAACTTTCAACGTCAAATTGACTTCCTTGCAGCCTTTCAAATAAAGATTGTCAATTCCCTTGCAGAAGTTAATATAATTGCATGATTTTCTGATGCAGGAGGAGGGTTGCTCCACACTACTTAAGTAGTAGTGCACTGATGTTGGCTCCTGAACATATCTCATTGCTTGATCAGCATGATGTTTTCAGGAAAGCCTCGTCGATCAATTGATTGGATTCTGCATCCCTATTCAGATAGAAACTTTAGATTAAGGAAAAATAACATAGTAACTTACTGGTTCAATCAAGATGCAGTCATTGGCTTAATAAGGCTGCTCCAGAAAAACCTGGTAAAGCATCATCCTATGGACGCTTGAATTTCATGATGGTGCCATTCACTTGAGTGGACTTTTAACCACTGATATTTACTTTTGACCTATTTCAACATCAGCATGCATTGCCTTACAAGACAGGTAAGAGCTCCTGGGTAAATTTCTTTGACTTGGAATATGATTCCTTCCCATCATTGTAAAGTTTTTTGTGATTATTTTAAGTTGATTGTATTCAATGCAAAGATATATTTAATTGAAAAGGTAATACCAAAACATTGATCAAAGGTTGAATATTGAGTAATACTACACACACCAACTCTTATATGAACTCTTTTGGGACATGAGTTAGAGCAAAATGGGTGTCCATAAATTTATGTGGGAAATTTTATATAAAATTACCCAAGTACATTTTTGTTGTTGAGAAAAGTACATATTTGGTTCTCTCTTGAGTTAGTGTGACCTATGGATTGATAAGCTATATTATTATTAACATTAAGGAGATAGATATATTTTCATCTAAGCACATTAATGGGAATATGGGATGCTGTTTATACAGTGACAATTATTACACAAGGAACCTGCAACTGAAAGATGTGGGGAAGGGGCAGGAATCGAACTTAAAAGCTTCCTCTTAAGAAAAATCTTTCATTATTATTCAATTTGTAGATAGTGACTACACACTGATGGATGAACAATTACGTAGTTCAATTATTGACTACCTTTTCAGCTCTAAATAGTGTACGTCTGTTTTTCATGATTTGCAAAGATACACGTTCCAATTACAATTCACAAGTTTGAGTGTTTGACCACGTTCACTTACCATGCATATGAGTTAGACCAATTAGTCAGGGCAATTTTTTCATGGTTGCAAATGAGTATAATCTTCGTTTTCGACTATTAATCATGTGCAATGTGTCTATCACAAATTCTGAATTAAACTAGTAATTCTTAGTAGCATATTCGTTACTTTTCTTCCTCCAATTTACTTAGCAACGAGTTTAATGAAATAGAAAAAGAATGAAAGGTAAAACCCAATGCCAATTTACAGAAACGAAAACCCCAACATGCATCAACCTAGAAGCTGAAAACATATTTATAGCCCCACCAGAAGTGAACCCTCCATGGAGGATAGGTTCTAAATTACCCCAAACCCTACCGGGGGAGAAGTTATTGTGTGCGTCTGCTGTATATGGCAAATCGGTAACACACCCAAAAAACAAAATCCATTATAGGCCGGATTGGACCAAAATAAAAATCCTGCGATTTTGTGCGTGTGTGTGTGATCGTACGGTTGACCCAAAGTTTCTGTTACCGGGCTACTCAAAAACCAGAAGCAGCGGTAAAAACCAAAAAAAGAAGGATGTTAGGTTAATCTAAAAAAGTAATAAGTAAAAAACAAAGTTAATAAGCACATGGGAACACCGCCCCGCAGGAGATTACGTTATGTGGTTATTATTAAACACGACTTCACGAGATGCAATGCAAGGGGGAAGGCCGCTGCTGAATGCTAATTCGTCTCTATTCTAAACCTTTGCAGAACGCTCACTCTCTTCTTCTTTTTTAATTTTATAAATTTTGGGTTTTGGCTCTTTTACAGTTTTACTTGTTAACGTACCTTCTTTTGCAGCCCAAGTTCCCATGAATCATGACCTGGGTAGTAATAGTATGCCTGGCTTCAACCATGAAGATTTATATACACAACAAATACACAAAGTGAGTGAAACCAACCACACATCTATCAAAGCATCAATAAAATTATCTTTGAAATCATTTTTAGGCCTTCTCATGTGAGCCCTTCTAACTTTTAAGTAGGTTCCATCTATATTAGAAATGTGTTAGTTATTTGTAGACTAGATTAGATTGTTCGTAACAATATACGATCACGCCAGAAAACGCAACTATAAGAGGATATACATTTTCCTTTTTCTCTGTAACACTCATCACTTGATCAACTCACGTGACAAGTGTGTGTATATTTTTCTCAAGCGATTAGTATTATTCTTTATAGTGACAAGAAAAAATGCAATAATTAGAAAAAAGAGTTCTAATATTAAAAAAATTTTTAAAAAAGAAAAAGGATGAGGGTAAATAGTAAAAGCTTGTTACAATTTTTCAGAGGCTAATCGGAGAAATCAAGGACTAATAAATCTAAATGGAAGCATCCAAACATTAACATAGTGTGTTTATTTATTTTATAAGTTAAAGGTGAAGGTCATAATGGTAACTTCAACGCAATGAAAGGCTCAGCGATTTGCCCGGGAGCAATTATTTGAAAGTACGACCTTCTGACTCGATGGACCAAAAAAATCCCAATTCACGAGGGACCCAATTTCTGACATATCCTTAAATCGCTTAATTAATTAATTAATTAATTAATTAAATTTTTATAATGAAATAAAAGAAATATTGAGGCTATTATAGGCTGTCTCTGAGTCTGCTGTCAAGCAAGTCAGTATGACGTGCAGGATTCTTTTCCTGTGAGATGACTCGCAAACTGACACTGTGACAAAGTTTGGGTGAAGTGAACCAGCAGAAACCAAACAAGTAACCAATTTACTTCTTCACTTATTACATTTGAATTTATCACCCCCACTTGCCTCAATAATGTGTTGGTCACAAATTCACAATCACAAAACAAAGATCCTTCCCCAATTGATTAGGATTTTGTTAGGGTTGGTCCTTAATTGATAAGTTGCAACTTTCATAATGCATCAACAGCTATAAATCGTGTTATGCGAGTGAGAGATAGAACTTAAACAGATTATAGTGATCAGATTATTGTGTCTGCAACACTCATCACGTGACTAATTATAACTGAAACATACATTAATCCGTAATACATATACTATTTTTTATATGCATGCATGATGCGTGTGTGGATAACTATCTGTAGCAGAACTCTCAGAATTAAGGCCTAAATTCCTTTGTTATGTTACTCCACTCCACTCTAGTATTTTCCCTCACCCCTTTATTTTTGACATCCCCAATAATGTGTCGGTGCCAGGTGACAAGGTGCATGACCAAGTAAAGAATCCTACAAGAGGGTTTAGAATTAAGGTCTAAATTCCTTGTTATGTAAAGCTCTACATAACATAACAATTTATGAAGGGATAGAAAAGTCTATTTCCTAGATGCAATTTGTGGCATTTGGGTGTTCCCCAGAATGCAATAATTAATGTGATGGATTTATTTTCAGCTAAGCACATTTAATGGGATGCTTATTCAGTGACAGAGTTATGTTTATATGAGCTCTTCCATGTCAATGAACCAGAACCAGAACCAGAACGAGAAGGTGAAGTAAAGATGTGGGGAAAGGGGGGCAGATATTGATCTTAAATGCTTCCTGCAATCTTAATTTTCTTCATTTTATCAGTAATTAATGTGATAGATTTATTAATTTCTTCATTTTACAGTTGTTCTCTTTCTTTTTGGTCTAATTTCCTAGTTGTTAATTTAAGCTTGAATTAAGATCTTAGTCTAAACTCTCTGATTTAAAACATAATATTGAGGTTAACGGGAGATAAGTCATTTTATGGAATCCAAGTACCTGGGAAATACTATTTATTAGATTGGTAGTGGGGTTCAAAAATCAACAAATAATAATATTTTGGATCTAACAGCCTAATTCTTCACAAACACAATTGCCAATCAAAAATAGTCAAACCAAATCATAATTAACTTTCTCACAATAAACGAAATTTCAAACTGTTTGAAGACATAAAACAAATTCACCACCTAAAATTACTTAGTGAATTAAAACTGCAATTCCAAAGCTACCTTACTGACCACAACTAATACTAATTACATTTTTATCCTCTTATTATTTTATATATCTAGTTAGTTGTAGACTCTGTCAGCTCCGGTTTAATTACACCTAATTGGCAACCGAATTAATGTTAACATTACGGTTAAAATTAAGGAAATATTTTTGCTTACCATTTTAATCCAAAATGTATTATAATTACTCTTCTTAATACTTGACACGTGTTCATAGATATAACCATGTTTAGCTTTTTACTTTGTACTTATGGAACCATTTTTATGCATATGGACACATGTTAAGTGTTGACAATTATGATGATTATACACTTTTGGGTTAAATTGGTGAGCAACAATACAACATAACTGAAATGAACCTATCCATTTTTGGGAAAAGAAAAAAAAGAACCTATCCATTATTTATTTATTATTATTATTTTTTTCAAATGATTTGATTTGATTTGGTTGGGCTAGTTCCCTTCACAAGTAATTATACAAATACTTTATATTTTATCACATGTATCAAACGGAAATGTAACTTGTCAAGACCAACAAGAAAATGTCAAGTATCAAAATTTTAATTTTTATAAATATATGTGGTTTGCTTTGGGTATGGTTTTCAAATAAGTCAAACTATATTAAACCGAATTAATTACAGTTTTGTTCCATTTTTGTCTAAAACGTGTAAAAACCGAACTTATTATTTGATTTGGTTTGATTTGAACAATTGAGACGGTTTTTCCCTGTTTCTAATAATAATTCATTCCTCGAATACACTGACTTTTGTCACACTACCAACTTTGTGCATACTCTGTGCATCATCCATTCATCTCCCTTGCAACGTGTACAGAAGTTTTAAAAGAAGCTTGGGAAGACTGTCAGGGCATCATCACCCAAGAAAGGGTGAAACCCACGAAAGATGACCTAAAAGGAAAAGCAAAAATGGTGCGTGCACATAAATGGTGCTGCAAAAACAATTGAAGGGTCTGGACAAGTCTATTCTAAAGTTGGACCAGTCCTGTATATCATGTGCAACTTGTGGTATGAAATGACATAAAATACATGGATGTATTAGTTACTAATATTAAATTAGAGTAATAATACCAATAAAATCTAATCGCCATCACTCAGAACATACAGATGATGATGATAAGAAATTAGAAAAATGGGCCGGAGAATCCGAATAGTTTTTATAAGAGATTGTACAAAAGATACTCCCTTTCATCACCAGATATCAAACAAAACAAACCAGTGTGATTGTTTACATTTCTATGCAGAGTAAAGTCACAACCAGCCAGTGGTTCCCGTGACACTTTAACCTGCACAAAGATAAAACATCATGGCTTTGCATCATCACTCTCTCTCTCTCTCTCTCCATTATAATAACCAAGAACCCCTAAATATCAAACCCCACTTACTCTCTCTCACTCTCACAAACCCCTGTTCTCTCTCATTATAATAACACCACATACTCTCTCTCTCTCTCTCTCTCTGGTACTAGTGGTACACTCTTAGTCCATAGACATACATTTAGGCAAGAGAGGTAAGTGAAAATGCCAAGACCAAGTTCATTTTTAAGGCAATTGAGTGGAAGGGAGGCTTGGAAATCAACATCAAAGAGGTGGGTTGGTGGAAATAACAAGTCTTGTGGTGGTGGTGGTGGTATTGGGCGCTCTGAGGGAAGCTTGAAGCAAATGGAAGGGCTTAACATGTATGGCAGTGACAATAACAATGGTGGGTTGGCAATGAAGAAGAGATTGATGGTTGTGGTGGATGACTCATCACATTCCAAGCATGCTATGATGTGGGCTCTCACCCATGTAGCAAACAAGGGTGATTTGCTCACTCTCCTTCACATCATCCCTGCTTCCCACGACTCTTCTTCTGTTTCCCCTTACCTTGCCAACTCTCTTGGCTCCCTTTGCAAGGCCTGCAAGCCTGAGGTTAGTTTTGTTATTTTTTCTAAGGATTATAGTTTATGTTGCAAGAATTTTTAACAGATCAAACAAAGTGAGAGCTCAAATGGGCTCCATGGATTTTTATTTGTTTATTTATTTATTTTTGCTCTATTTGATAGATCCTAAAAGTTGTAAAAGGCAGGGATTGTTCTCATTGTGTTTGATAGATCCCACTGGATCTTTCTTTCTCCTTTACCTTTGAATGCTGTTCTTTTCTGGTCCCCAACCTTACATTGCTTTTGTGAAGAGAGGGACAACTTTCAGCTTCAGCTCATTTTAATTTTCTTTCCCTCTTTTTCTTTGGTTTTTAATTTTTGAATATTTCTTTTTTGTCTTTTCTCTTCTTTAGAGGGAGAAGAAGGCTAATGATTTTTTTTTCAGTGACAGGTTCCCTCTCAATTTTTTCCTTCTTTTTCTTTTTCTTTTCAGTGTGTACTTTTCAGTTGCTTTGCCTTTTTCCCAGAAAAAGAGAGGGGACATGGGCTTCTGGTCTGTCACTTACAATTACCAAGTCATGTGCTTATAATGTTTTTTATTTTTTATTTTTATTTGTTGGGGACAAAATTCAGGTGGAAGTGGAAGCACTTGTGATCCAAGGACCAAGACTGGGCACAGTGATAAGCCAGGTGAAGAAGCTAGAGGTATCAGTTTTAGTGCTGGGTCAGAAGAAGTCCTCTTCCCTCATCAGCTGGTGGGTCCAATTTCACAAAATTCCCACCTTGCATCTCAAACTTATTATTCATCCTCAATCTGAACTGTTAATGTTTGTTGGGTTGATCCTTTTTTTTTTTTTTTCCCTAAAATCATTCGTGCAGCTTATTTGGAAGCAGCAGCACTGAGGACTTTGTGGAGCATTGCATCAACAATGCAGAGTGCTTGACAATTGGAGTGAGGAAGCAGAGCAAGGGCGTGGGTGGCTACCTTATCAACACCAGATGGCAGAAGGATTTCTGGCTCTTGGCTTAGTTCTCTAATAAGATTATCTAATCTCATTAGTGTCTCATAATAAGTAATTTAAGTATAGATTATTAGCTTGTAATTTTAGTATCTAACTACTAACTAGATGAGCTTTCTATGTATTAATTAATGAAATGAAAGTCTGCCCTTCTATGTTCATGCAAGATGTGCAATTAAAGTAGTAGGATTCTCTGTCAAGTGCACTCAATCTCCTTCAAAATCAAAGATCCATTTGTAAACGTCAACTTCAGATCATAAAGTTACTTATTAAAGAGGCTAATTAAAGAGGCTGTCTTAGTTTTATTAATGAACAACTTGGAATCTTGGAAGTTGTATGGCTACTGGTCTCATAAAATTGGGTGCTGCAATAGCAAAATTGGGGTTTCTAGACCTTGTTTAGCATTTGCTTTCTGGGCCTTTGGGAGTAGAAAAACTCTCTTTTAACGGGAATAACACTATTTTACTATTCTGGCCAATAATGCAATGACATGTGGAAAAGTTATCCCACGTATCATTGCGATTGGCCGGTGATAGCGTTCTTTGGGACCCCAAAAAGTACCTAAGAAAGCCACTTTGGGTCATGAAGGTCTAGTTGCAAAGGAAGGCTACAATTGAATTGACTGGATATTCACCCAGAATATGGCAACCCACAAGAAGCTGAAGATTTTTTTAGTTTGGCAGGGGGCAAAAAACCATATATTAAAAATTTGAAGCAATCTGAAGCAGGATTACATAGCAAAGAAATGAATAGTAAGTTCTGTGTACTGATGTTTCCTATAAATTGTTTTTCCAACTGCCAGGAACCTCATTCATGATTTGAATCATTAGACCTTATCATCTAATTTATCATTTACAAGGGGAAGCAGCTCCATCCGACCCCGTGGAGTCCGGGGTGTTCGAGGAGTTCCAGGCAGCTGTTGGGAGAGCAGGTGCCTCACGTACCCATAGAATGTACATCCCACAAGTGTTATTCCACATCCGACAGCGTTCAAAGCTGGAATTGGGTTTTTGAATATCATCCATGAAACAAGGACAGCAACGGCAACCTGAACACAATCCAATATGAGAATGTGACCATTGACAAGGTATTTCATATTGCCCCAAAAGGATTAAGGCTGGATTGACTAAAATAGTTGGGAAAAATCTAGCCCTGAACTCAGTGTATCAAAAAGTTGAATGATATATGTGTGCATAAGGAAGAATAAAGCACTAGCAGCTTTTCAGCTGGACGTGACTTTGACAAGAAGTATATACTACGTGCAGTCAAGGGATGCATCATTTATGAAACCTAACAATACTTTACTTCGCCACAAAGGTGAACAATATTAATATCATAGAATCAGAATTGCAAGGCAAGTGACTGCTTAATAATTACCTTGAGGTTTCCAGCAACATTGAATGTTACGGCAGTCGTGGAATGAATCACATAAAAGATGGAGAAGTTGAGACAGAATGCCAGCACCCCAGAGCTGAATATAATAATGAGGGATGGAACAAGAGTCTGATGAGTGTGAAGCCATTCAATAACCCCATTACCTTCAAGTACTACTGCAGGTACAGCCAAGATCATGGTTGCAAAAGGTGCCATGTAGTAGACCGTGTTTATGCTAAGTTGTATACCCAAAACATCAATAGAAGTATATCAGAATGAATCCTGTAGCTATAAATTAATGCACACACATAAAAGTAGAATAGTCTCAAAAACAACCCCTTCTCGACTGGAGTGAAGCAAGCACTACGAAAACAAAGACCACTAATGTTGGAACCCACATGAAAGGGTTTCCAAGCAGAAAACTGAGAAAAACAAAAAAAAGGTTCCAAGGGTTGGGGATTTTCAAAAATGGACGAAGAAAAAAGGTTGATGTTAATGCTCTAATTTCTGAAAAGATAAAGGAAAAATAGCAAATCCTGGGTTGTTTGCACTGCAGCGGGACTAAACCCCACCATATTCCTCACAAGGATTCTAACGCAATCCAAAAGGTTCTAAAACACACAAAGAAAAATGGATTGCACATACAATACAACCTGCTTTCACCAGAATGCAAAGAACCATTTTGTGTCATATATTATTCTTATAATCAATCAGTCAAGATAATTCTTATTTGAAAATTAATTATATAAAAAATCCATTGAAATGAGGAAATGCACAAGTCAACAGGATATTCATATCAGTTAGAGCTGGCATAATGGAGGTCCTTTTTCAGCTATAGGTGTGGTGGGTCTTTCAAGTTTCAACACACTGATATGGAAAGGTTTAGCATATGACCTGATTGTAAATTCATATCTTCAACTTATATATGCTCACGAACATTATCATGATAGTAAAAATCTAATAACACTAAATCTGGAAGTTAAACAAGATATTAATGTAGACGTCAGGCATACAATAACCTAAGAAAACTACAAAAATAAAATGAGCAAAGTTGGCAAAAAATTCATGAAAAGATAAATATGGGGAATACTCCGAAAAAGTAAAGACAGAAAAAAAACAATGAAATACAAGACATGAGGATCCAAAGCAACAAAAACAAAGATACTACCTGTCAAACTTGTATCCATGCAACAGAGATTCTGCAAGGATGGTCTTTGTGGAAGTAGCCAGACAACCAAACAAGGCAGCACAAAATCCCAACATATTGAAACTAAGCTCTGTAACAGAAGTAAGAAGAATTCCTCCAACAATTGGTATCAAAGAACACCAAATTCGCCAGTCAAAGTACTTTCTCCAAACCAGCCACTGCAAAACAACTGTTCAAACCCTTTGTGATCAGATGAAGCTACAACACAGAATAACATTTTTCATAGGGTATGTCAATAGCAAACACCGTTAGCAATTTCGGGAACTGACCTGTGGTCGCAGGAGTGAATGACTTTATTGTCTGCATAAAAGAAACTGGAATGTAACGTAAGCTCACATTCCCCAACACTATGTTAATACAGAATACAAACGACATGGGAAATATCCTTCTCCATCGATCTTCAGGCTCAACTGTTATTAGTGGTTTAAGCTTCAAAATTTTGATTACTGTGTATGCTCCAATGGCCGAGCATATAAAATGAATACACGATACCGTTAGAGGAAACTTAAAATCCAGTTTCTGCACAAAAGAAAACACTTCAAAATTAGGGACACCATGATGACCACCATGAGAAGCAAATGATGTTCAGGAGAAACTAAATGTAAACAAATGAAACAGCTACAGGACTCCAAACTGCATGAAGTTAAAGACCATCTTGCTTCTACTATTGCTCATGAGATTCTAAAGAATCACGATCATTTTCAGAATTTCATTATCTCAGGCAGTAACGGAAATATGAAGGAAGCAGAAAATCAGATGATAACGAATTAAAATTTCAAACTCCAAAATCAAAAGAGAAACCGTTATTCAGCTACAGTCGTAAAATGTAAAACCCAACTCACATGTACACAATTATACCAAAACGAATTCTTAAAAATAAAAAATAAAAAAATAAATGCAGCAACATAGGAGAATTGAACATTTTTACATACCCAAGAATCAAAAATCAAAATTAAGCACACCTCAGTTCACAAAAAAATCTAGAAAAGAAATGTAAAAACAAAAACCGAAATTCAACAATCTGGGAAAGGCATAGAGAAAGGACCTGAAAGATCCACTTGTTCATAACAATCACGGTGACATTGAAACCCCACCATTGAAGAATTGCCAAAAGAGATCGAATGACGCTCCACTGGCACAGCCGAGTCTCCTCCATCTCAGACCCAGATCACTCAAAGAGACCCAGATCACAAACACCCAGAAAAACCCACCTCAATTCCGAAAACTAAAAGCGACCCAGATGAATTTTCTTACAGAAACAGAGTAAAAACAGAGTTACAGGCCACAGCAGCTAAAGAAAAGAGAGATTGGAGATCAGAGATACAAGAGAACCCTAATTAAGAAAGTGAAAATGAGAGCGTAAACGGTGTGCAATTGAGGTTAAGCTCTCTCTCTCTCTCTCTCTCTCTCTCTCTCGTTGAGTTTGTGTGTGTTAGTGCCATGTGATTTGTCCCTCTGTTTCCATTTTGTTAAGTTGGGAGTTCCTAAAACGTTTTTAACTCTCTCACGCCATGGAAATGTTATGCTTCTCTGTGTTGTTATAGACTTGCTAGTTTTTTTTTTTTTTTTTTTTTTTTTTTCAAGGTTGTGGGTCCCACGTGCGGGGAGGTCCTATGTTTTGTGGGGGTCCAAGGGATCACGAAATCGCAGCCATTCAATGAATATACTTTTTTTTTGGGTGTGGGTTTGGCATTGACCAGAATTTTCTACAGTTTTATTAGGTTTGGACTTGTTTCATTTGATGGAAGCATTAGGGGCTGCTTCTCTCTAGTCCCTCAAGTGCTTGTCTTCTAAACTTACGAAGCTTCTCAACATTAGGTTTTATTAGAGACATAAACAGTTATTTTTGCTTGAAATTTGTTAAGCATGGTGGGTTTATTCTTCATTGTCGTTAATTAAAAGATTAATTTATGTGTACTTATGTTGGCATAACCGTCACAGCCTTCACATTTTTCATAGGTAGTATTTTTTGTATATATATTTTTAGGCCCCGTTTGGTTCACGAAAAGGATTTGATGGAAAATCATTTCTCATGTCATTTTCCATAAATGATAAATGGAAGATTCATTTATCATATTTGGTAATTTGGGAAAGTATTGAGAAATACCGCATTATTTTCTTTCCCATGTTTAATTTGTGTAGGAATGTAAAACAAAATTTGTTTAATTTTTTAATTATACCCATATGAAATCAAATAATAAAAGAAAGCATTTAATGCTATATTGTAATTCTAAATTGTTAACCGGGACAAAAAGGTCATGAAAAATGTGCATTTAATGCTGGCCCATTTTCCTAAACTTTCTCATGGGAAGGGAAAATGAAACTAAAAGGAGGAGGAGGGTTACATTCCCTTCCCCCTCCCCCTTTCTCTTATTTTTTTCATGTGACAAGCAACCATTTCCTATTTATAGACTTACCAAATATGTGAAAACAATTGATTTTCCATCTCCAAGCGATTTTTCCTATGAATCAAACACAACCTTAATTCAATGGAAAATTGGTGATTCAAACATTAAATATTTTTTTAAATAGCATTTCATAAAGAGATAGTTGATATTGTAAGTGGGTACAACTCAATTGATTGAACTTTTCCAATTCCAACCATAAGGGCAGATGTTCGAAACACTCAATAAATATTTATATAAACTCCCTCCCACAACCACATTACTTTGCAATTTTGTGTTAATAAATAACTAGTTATGAGTTATAGTAATGAACGTACAACTAAATTATAGCTTCCACTTAATATAGTTGGTAGCAAATGTTAATAAGTTTCTTCTGTACAAGGGTTTTTTTTTTACTTCGCCAAAATGCCAAATTTATTGTTTATTTTCACCAAAATGCCATTTTTATTGGTATCTCATTTTCGGCATTGCATAATTTGAATTATGGAGACCATGTTGGCAAAGATGCTACAAGTGCATAAGAAACGGTTATTCCTTTTTTGTTTTTGTTTTTGTTTTTTTGGTTTATAACAAGAATTTTCTGTTTCTGTTATGAGTTTCATGTGGGCCCGTATTTTGAAAAATGAGGTTTAGATTTAGACTAATACGTGATTATTGTGACTTCACCATTTGTTCAGTTCATGTCTAAAATATTGGCAATCTAAAAACCCTCAGTTTTTTATTCTTCTGTTGTCATGAGAATGTTCCTTCAACCTTCCATTTGGTGTGAGGGGAAGAAATTTGGTTAGATGTCCAAATGAACCTCCCTTGCAATAATAATTAAGGGTGCAACTTGGATGGACTCTGCCTTCAAATTTTAAAGCCTTAATCGAGTTTGGATTGAGATAATTGATCAACTCAATAAAAATTAAGTTGAAATCTAATTTTTGGATAACTTAAGCTGATTTGATGAACTCATCGATAAGATCGAATTGTTAATGAAATCGGCTTATGCTATCCAAAATTTGAGGTCACTAAATCGTTAAGTAAGTGATTGATATGATTATATTGATCATATAATTGATCACTCTGATTGCCAACTAAATTAGTAAGTGATATTAAGTGGAGTTATGCCGGTTTGTGAGTTTTGTTTTTAATGCAACTGACTTGATCTAGGATAATTTAGACAGTAGATAGGGTTTTTAAACAAGTTCTTTGTGATTTATTATCTCAAGATGATTTCAACTCTAGAGCTGATCTTGGTTACTGGGGAAGTTTTACCTATATTTGTCGTATTGCTAAGCGAGATGACTTTCTATGTACTTTTTAAATTATTCTCTAAATGTTGATGAAGCACCACTTAAAGACCAATTGATTAATTCTACGTATTTTCTACAAGAAATAATTAGAACCTTTTTTCGGCTAGACATACCAAACATTTGGTATCAAATTAGAAACATGGTCCTGGGTCCCTAAACATCTGGTCTACAATTTGATACCTAACCTTTTGTGTCAAATTATGTAAATTTGACACCAACAACATTGACCTTTTTTGTAACGTTGAAACCGTGGAATAAAGCACATTATGGATATGTGTGGCCCCATAATTGCGGCAGTGGGATGCTTTTTTGACCATTTAATTAATTAATTTCGTTTGCTAAAAACTAAAAGCGATCAACAAATTATTATTAATTATTAAGATTGGCCGAAAATGACTGCATTAATGTTGCCTGAAATCAGCCACATCAAATAAAATATCTTAAAAGAAAACCTTACTCTTGTGAAAAAAAGAAGTAATTCTTCATTATAATGGTCATAACATCACTTAATGTTATCAATTCGTTGTAATTTATTCATATACGTAAGTATGTGACGATTATAAAGATATTCATTTTTTGGGTTATGACTTCAAATTTGAAAGCAATTATTAATCAAGTCCGTCTCTGTTCGTTTTTAATTAGCACAAAATAATATTCCAAAATTATGCTCTTGGGCCTTTAGCACATGAACGACAAGATCCACCTCTCCCTTCTCATGCATGTACATCCAATGATACATCTTTTACGACAACTATAAGCATAACTAGAATACATTATGCAAAACTATCTTTTTAATATTATTATCATCAGGATATTATAATTTCTTGTGTTCCAATTAAGAAGTGCATGTGAGGATTTTCCCCTTTGTTATTAACAAAAAAACTAAATTAAACTCGTGAGAGTTTGATTAAGGAAAAGACGAGAGTTGAATTTTGATAACAAATAGTTAGATTTTGATTAACAACGTCCTCGTGTCAACTAGTATATGTTATTTGAGATTTCACACCGAAAAAACAAATAAATAAAAATCTTTACTCGTGTTTTGTTCTTTTTAGAAAACTTGATTTTAATCCTTAGAAATTCTTGCAAACTTTGCGCCACATGATGTGGATCACACAGCTCTAGAGTCAAATCTTTAGGGTGAAATGGAATCCTATCAAGCACATGTGATGTGTATATGTACGGACCAAGATATATAGTCCCATAAAAGGTCAAGCTTAGGCATGGTTGGAATAAATCATAAAGTCGACACATTGGGCTTAAATTTATTTAACTCATTTTAATTTATAAGAAAATTTTTCAATACTTGTTGCTACACTAAATCTGAATTTGAAAAACCATTTTAAAGCAATTCATTTTAAGTTTATAGCGTCCTTTGAAACAATTCATTTTACACCAATGACTTTTTTTCGATGTCTTTAGAGAATTCATATAACATCATGCGAATGTTATTTGCACTCCAAAATAAGTTTTTACAGTCATCATCCCTCATTGCATGAAAGAGACCGAAACCTATTTGGGATATTAGTTAAATCCAAAATAAGAAGACCTTCGTTAACTTTGTGTGCTCTCTTTCCCCTTCATCTCTTTCCTACCTCTTTCCTCTACTGGAATACCAGACAAACTAATGGTATATGTGTATGCCATTTGTTCACAAGCTGATTTTGGAACACCCTATTATGATGTGAACTCAATTATTGCTATGAACTAAAACATCAATTACTTGGGATACAAGTTTAGGCCAAAATGCAGGTCTCTTTCACATCTGAAATCAAATCAAAGACCACTGAAGCTTATTTCTTGACATTTCCCCCTCTATAATGAAGAGAAGGTTGATCAAGTTGGTAGAAAAAGAATGACCCAAAAATTTGTGAAAAGATGGATTGCAATCTTGAATTTAATCCCGTAAATCTACTTACGAAAACAACTGGTTCATCTCCTGCTAATTTTTTAGTGTTTCTAAATGTTGTAGGTTTGAAAATCAGACAGTAAATAGAGGTTGGATTGTCGTTGTCCATTTACTAATGGCCTCTAGCTATACTTATCAGTTTTTAATTATTATTCTAGCTTTGGTAATCTTGCAATTTAGTCTTTCACTGTCATGAATGGTAGCAACGAAAGATAGGTTTTTAATGGTTGCCAATTCTGATTAGGGTCTTCTTTACATCTTCTGCATTACCTTTCAAGGTTTATGATTTATGCCGACGAAACTCCCTAAAATCTTTGCAATTATGAACTTCGCGCAAGGGGGCGACTTCTAGTCGTTGATGCACCACCCCTACACGCATCAAACAAACAGCCATTGACATACAAGATTTGCGGGTAACACAATCCATTTTGTTCACTGTAGGGCAAAACATGAAGTTTCTAATGGCAAGTCCCAAAATTTAATTGTATTCAAACAATACATTGGGGTTCCACAGTGAACACTCAATACAATCCATTTTGGGTTCCACAGTGAACACTCAATACAATCCATTTTGTCACTACTACTACTAGTACCTAAACTTTTCATAGATCCTCATTTTGAGTTCTCAAACTTTCAAATCAATCAATGCGGTCCTTAATTTTTTAGTCTATACATCAACTTGGTCCCTCTCATTGCATTCCGTCAAAATTGGTCACATGACCAACTCTGATGGGGTATTTATGTCAAAATGCAACCTATGCATCCATGACATAAAGCAAACTCATGTATTTTGCTCAACAAGACCATCTGCTCTTCTTTAATAACCCCAGTGTGAAACTCCAATTGGAGAGAATATGGATTTGTTGAGCAAAAACATGAGTTTCAGGACTAAAATGACCTATATTTAGATGACAATATCCTTTTAAAGTGCGTCATGCCAACGACACATAATCAATTTTATCGACAGTTATGTTGGAGTGAGACGACAAGTACCAAATTGATGTGTAAACTAAAAAATTAAGGACCACATTGATTGATTTGAGAACTTGAGTACTAAAATGAGGACTTATAAAAAGTTTAGAGACCACACTTGTGATAAAAGCCCAAAAAATTATAATGGACTTTTGATCAATAGTATAGTTATTTAGTGTCCTTATTTGTTCATTCATTGATCCAACTGTAAGAGTCCTTATTTGTTGCAAATGCCACATAAAAACAGAGAAATGAATAAATTCAGTCCCATGGCAAACTTGAATGAGTTCAAAATGATCCTTTCTCCCTTCACCAAAATGATAGAAGTGCAAAATGAACTCAAAGCCTGACCATTAAATTCAGCTGCAACTGCATTACAAGCTTGCAAGGCAAAGAAAGCAAATACCCAATTTGCAAATGCTAGCAGCAACCCAATTTACAAATGCAAGCAGCAACCCAAATTGCAAATGCAAGCAGCAACCCAATTTGCAAATGCAAGCAGAAACCCAATGTCCCAAAATCAGACCACAAATTTGGAGGCAGCAGATTTTGATTCTTCCTTCACAGCCTCTCCTAATCAATAAATCAATCAATAAATGAGAAGATTCCCACGAAGGATCAAACCCTAAAAAATTGTCCAATCCCTAAAAACAAACGCAAAATCAAAGAGAGTGAAGAGTGGGAGTGAAATTACCAATTTGGGCAACGGGAGCTTCGCCGTAAATGGCTTTGAGTCTGGCGAGAGGAACCAAAACGGCGCCGTCAGTGGAGGAGGCCTCGGCGTACAGCTGCTGCTTCCAGTCCCACATGGTCTGCTTCGCAGCCTTGTTCGATTTGATGAGAGACGCCTTCTCCGCCTCCAGCGATTCGATGTCGTTTTGCTGCCTCACCGACCTTACGCTCAGCGCGATGAACGAGCCTACCAGGCACACGTTTATCACCGTGTTGTTCTTCGCCGCTTTCGTTACCGCCTTGTTAACGAACTCCATTTTTGGAACACACAGAGCTCACGACCAACACGACGCCGCTTTAGAAATTTGTCTTCTTCTTCTCTCTGTTGTTGACCTACAGACCAATTAAATTGGAAGATGGAAGTGCCGGTGGATGACATAGAGAGAGCGATACCGATTTAAACATTTTAATATATTTAAAAGAGTCTAGCCGGGCGGCTATACTATTTAAATGTTCAAATATACTTCCAGCGTATGGCCGCACGGCTATACTATTTTAAATATTCTAATATATTTAAATATATTTAAATAGTATAGCCGGGCGGCTTTACTATTTCAAATATAATAAAAAGTATAGCCGAACGGCTATACTATTTAAATAATAGAATATATGAGTATAGCCGCACGGCTATACTATTAAAATATTCGAATATATTTAAACAGTATCGCCGAACGGCTATACTATTTCAATATAATAAAGAGTATAGCCATACGGCTATACTATTAAAATATTCAAATATATTTAAACAGTATAGCCGAACGGCTATACTATTTCAAAGATATTAAAATATTTATAATAAAAAGTATAGCCGAGCGGCGATATTCGAATATAATAAAGAGTAAATACTATTTAAATATTCAAATATAATACCGAGTATACTACTTAAATATTCCAAGCGTATAGCCGCGCGGCTATACTGCACTTTGTGATGATATGAAGCAGCGGATCCAATTTCTCCGTACTCCGCCGGACTGTCAGTCAACTCTTTCAAGTGAGGTTTTTTGGAAAGGCGGCGTCTGGGGTTTAAGAGGCAAAAGCCAAAGCCAGAAAACGAAGAGAAGAAGCAGATGCAGTCTGGAATCTGATGCTCACGGGACGAAGGATGACGTCACAGCGTACCAGAAGTTATGCCCTTCCGAGTAGAATATAAAATGCTGATTGCGTTTTTCCAATAGTATTTGACCGAGCCTAATATTTTGGGCGTAAAACCATTTTGCTTGTTGGGCATGTGAGTTTATATTTTCTTGGTCTCCTTCATGCATCCTCTTTGAATAATATTTTTGGTAATTTGATTTCATCCCCCCTCAATATTATTTATATTATTAAATATATATAATTCAAAAACCTGTCATTTTAAGGAATATTTGCATTGTGCTATACTATGTAAATCCCCTGCTTCATCGAAGCCACCCCATTATAAAAGCCTTCAAACCCTAGAAGAAAAATAGAAAGAGAAATGAAACGAGGAAAATTATACACCATGTTAAAAGGAATAAACACCTCCTCCTCATTTTAATCTCTTACGAACACAACTTCTTCACTCTTACCGCCATGATCAACATTATAAATAATAATAATAGAGGAAAATAATATACTCTCGAAAGAACAATTTCTAAAATGAATCTGCTATTCAATTTACTGATGGAAAGTTGTAGAGCTACGCTTTACGCATGTATTACAGCCCCACTGCCACTCCCATTTGGTATTAATTTTTGCTTTACCAATTGCATTGTGTTTATTGGTGTTAAACATAATATTGTCACAAATGTTGGAATTATAATACTCAGTTTTTTGCAAGAGTTTATAGTTTAATCACAGAGTTTATAGTTTAAGTGATTAAGTATAGTTACTTCTGTATGGTTCGAATTCCCTTTTTCCCAATTCTCAGTATTGCTTATATAAAAAACAAATAAAAAACCTCGATTTTTCAGCCATGATATAAGAAATATCAACTATATTTTATTGTTTATTCAACGAATTTAATAAAAGAAACATTTGATTTTAGGGTTTTCACCTTTATTTTTATAAAAAATTTGGCCAAATAATACGTGTAACTTTGTATTCATATTTTGTCCATCTTGTATTTTACTAACTATACACAGTATAGTATGCTGACCATGAGTATAAAATACAGTGTCAACCAATTAAAGTCATTAGTTATTGAGTTATGCAGTCTCTCTGGTAGCCACATCTGAACCAACAATCTCTCTAAAACGTTGAATACGTTCAGTGTAGGCAGTTCGCCAACCCTCAGCATCTGGTAGGTAAACTTGGTGCCAACAATCCGAAACAGGAGGCATAGGATGCCCTGGAAACAGAAACACCTATGGAGAACAGGACATGCCAACAGTTAGGCACGGAAAATCACCCCCACAAAGCATAACAAATTGTATACGGTAATTATATTAGGCACGGAAAATCACCCCCACAAAGCATAACAAATTGTACACGGTAATTATACTACTCGATACCTGAACAAAGTGGTTGTTGTTGACTGAACCGATGGCAATGTGACGGCGCTCTAACAAGGGCAATGATGTAGTCCTGGTTGGTAAAAATGTGACAGATAATGACATGGATAAATATATCAGGACCACATTATAGCATGATGCGATAATGTGCCCCATATCTGGCATGGTCAACCACCTATCATACGGGGGGCAGTCCTCAAAGAATGAGAGTGTATGCATAAGCTCGTCAACCTGATCACGTCTCCCAAAAAGGTTCTCAAATTGCGTTTCATGAGAGCACAACTCATTCAACAAATCTCTGCGTACCTTGCTCCAAGAATCATCTCCAAAACCCATCAACCCGGCTATGACTCGATAACCACAATTACCATCACCTGCAAAATCCCTTATGGATGAAATATATGGTCTCAAAGCAGTAGGGAACTGCTCTTTCAATTCAGATGAAGTGAGTGGACACATCCTATGTACCTGTACAGCCATATTCATGCATATAGTAGTTTTAAGTACTGGAAAATACCTCATACCTCATACAAGTTCAACAATGTTAGTACATACCTTCATCTTGGGAGGACGCCTCTTTGGTTTCTCCGAGTGGGATGCGGTAGCAACTGTGTCAACTGGTGAATGACTGACTCGACATGACAAGGCCAACTCAAAGGCAGAAAGATTGCAACGAGTAGTAGTGCCAATTCTACTTGGTTGTTCTTTAGGCTTGGTAAGGGGAATTGACTCCATATTCATAATCTCCTCCAACTTCAGACTAATATGTCTCCTGGTGTCCTCATTGCTATCCATCCACTGATGTAAGATCATATACATTTGTGTAATTATGTCAGTTGCGTGGTCACTATTTTTCGGGGAGTACAGTAAATCCAATTTCCTCCAATGAGGATCAACACAGTAAAGAGGAATAGGGCGACTAGTCTGTCTGTATTCTGCAATCTCATGCACACATGGCAACCCATGTGTGCGTCGAATGGTGCAACCACATGATGAAGAATCTAACCCCACTGAATTGACTTTCTTCGACTCACAGACAATTATAGTCAAAGCAACGGTAGATACAAATCCTCGCAACTCCTTCAATTCATCATGCATGAAATTGTGTTGGATGATGGTTAAACACTTCTCAAGTGATACCTTGATGTCTAAGTGTTGCAACTCTAACAAGGAGTGAATCTTTTCCCAAGATGTTTCAAAACTACCTCGGCTGTTGCCAAGTAGTTGTTTCAGTTTTGCACTTGCACCTTCCACCCTATTCATACAACACAGTTAGTAGTACATAATGACTTACATCAAGAAACAAAAGTGAACAAGAAAGTTACCTATTTGATGTCGTGTGACCAAAATGCATACATGTATCTGTCCATACAGACACAAATCTCTCTTTATACTCGTTCAACCAAGTGTTCTTCACATACTCAAGTGCATGTGGATATCTACCAAAATAATAATCAAGCTCAGCCAAACGTTTCAGATACTCATGCTCTGTCTCCGATAAAACCAACATATTCCAACTCATTATGAACTTCTCCAACTGGTCTTTACCTTCAAACATGCCTTTACATTTCGCCAACACATTTTTGCTAATATACAATCTACACAAAAAATGTCGGGAACTAGGAAAAATACTATGGATGGCAGTCATCAGTGGCAAGTCATTGTCACAGACAATGACTGTAGGAAGACAATGTTCATCCAACATAGTCCTCAATCTACTCAAAGCCCATATGTAATTGTCTTCATTCTTAGCATCAAGGTAAGCAAATGCAGCTGAGAAGTTTATGTTAGTACATGTCACCCCTACAATCTCTAAAAGCGGAAAAGAATATGTCTTGCACGTGCAATCCATGATCAGGACATGTGGGAATGCACGTAAGATGTCTACACTAACAGGGTGGGTCCAAAACAGATCCTTCACAATATTATTGTCATCTGAGCTTCTATGCCACTCAATATAATTGTGGTCAGATAACTTACTTAGCAAAACATGCATCTGCGATCTCACAACATTCTCTTTCAACTTCAACCTTTGTCTGACGTTATAAATTGTTTTCATTGTTGTTTCATTGAGTCCATCTTTTTGTTTAATTGTGCGCAATATGTCCTTGGGTTTGGCCAAACTCTTGGACATATCTACCAACAATGCTTTCTCTTCTTCGGATAATCTCCTTGCATTGGACTTTGCAGCATCGTGGTTATGAACTCCACATACCACCTCCAATTTCCACTCATCATTATCACCCAAGCTCACACCCCTCAATAGAAATGGGCATCCACACTTTTTCGTACCACTGCTCCTAAGACGCCTTTTCTTATGGACATTTTCATCAATCTTCCTTTTATAAACACCACCCTTTTCACAACAGAATTTTATTCGGGGTTTCTTATTACCAGCTCCTCCTGCATCCGAGTTCTTGATAATAATCACCAAACCGTTGCTATTTCCTCGATCACGAGTCCACTCAACCAATGCATCTCTACTCTTAAATATCTACACACAGAAAACATAAATATTATCTCTTGTCCAACTTAGACAGTCATAAGTCACAAGCCAACATTTAAATTTGCACAAACCTCATCAGTTGTGAATTCATTAGTGTAGTCCAACACACGTTCTGTACCAGCACCACTGCCCCCAGTAGAAGTGTCTTCCTAGTGAAACAATAGGCATAAGCATAAACAATGGTTAGTCGTTGACTATTGAACAAAAAACCAAGAAATTTCATTTGATCTCTTTACAATCATATAAAGAAAAAGACATCAAACCTCATCTGAAGACCCCTGACTGATGACTTGATGCTCCATTCTTCTTATGCAACCATTTTTAAAGCAAGTAACTGCCTAATCCGTGAGATTGTTAGTGAAAGACACAAAAATTTACACCAAGCAACATGATCAGAACATGCACATATACAACAACTCTAAATTTACTTGAACACAAATTAAATACCAATATCTGCAATCATGCTCAAGTGCACAACACAAAAACATATGAACCAGAATTTAGAGATAAAAATGTAATTATTAGAGTAACACTATTTCTCAATCACAAATACTCAATACAAGCCCATATGGATAATTGTAATTGAGAACATAAATTAAACTTAAACCCCAAATGTGATTTCTTCAATACCCGTCTTCCAGTTTATGAGGAAAAAGCAATCCAGAAATTCAAAAACAAAAGATTACCTGGGTTGCTGAGTCTCTGGTGCTCTGGTGGAGAGACAAGAGTGAGAGAGAGCTGGGGAGAAGAATAAGAAAAGCTGAAGATTAGAAAACAGAGAAAGTGAATAGATAGAAGAAAAAGAAGAAGAAGAAGAAGAAGAAAAGAAAAATAGAAGAAGTAACGAACCTGTGTCAGCCGAATGGGTGGATTGGAGAAGAAGAAAAGGCTTCTACAAGTGGAGTGAAGACTAGAGAGAGTAAGAGACCGATGGCGGGATCGAAGAACAGGTGGTGTATGAATGGGGGTTTGCGGTGGGGGGCGGGGGGGAAGACGAGGGATTTTGGGGGTAGGCTGAGAGATTTCGGTGAAAATTTATCTTTTATCCAAGGGTAGGCAGTAGGCTGAGAGACTAGGTGGGTGTATATAGAACCCCGTAGCCCGTTTAAAATAGGACGAGGTGGGTAGACATAGAGCCCAAAGCCCACCAATTTTCATTTGGGCGGTAAATACCCCCAACTCTCTTATCATTTGCAGGTTAGGCGCGTTTGTTTCACGCTCACCAAGGGCGGGAGCCTCCCACTTTATGCCCACTCCACTCTCTCAAGTCTCACCTTCTTGTTAGCTCTCTCTCTCCCTCTCTCTCTAGCCTTGAGATCACAGTTTTCGTCTTCGAGCAAATGCCCGTGCATTGCATAACCGCCAAAACCCTCAACCTCCTCCACTGAATCATTAGGGTTTTTCGCCGATTCACTGAGTCGATGGACCAGTCCGCGCTGCAACTCGTTTCTGAAATCGGCACCAATCTCCGCCGTCAAGCTCGCCCAAACAAGGATTTCATTGTCAAATCGCTCCGAGTAAGCCATTTTACTTTACATAGCAATGGAAATTGATCATGTAGCTCTGTTTATTTGCGTGGGTTTGTGTTTGAATTGTTTATTATTTCGTTGGCATAGCAATTGCGATTGATCATTTGGTTTTGCTTGTTTTGTATGCTTCGGTTTACAGCAAGCTGCCAGTTCTTTGTCACAGTTAGAACAGGCTTCTTCACCAGAAGCTCTTAAGAAGTTGAAGCCCTTGACCGAAGCTATTGTTCATGGCTTGCTTCAGCATAGAGATAAAGATGTCAGGCTTCTGGTGGCCATCTGCGTCACTGAAATGTTTCGAGTTATGGCACCTGAACCGCCTTTCGTGGACAAGTATCTCAGGGTAAAGTTCTCTGCGTATATCTGCTGTCTGCCCATGTCAGATTTTGCTTTGTACTCACCATTGCAAGTTGTTTTACACTTATTTCGTTCAGGACGTTTTTAAACTCATTCTGAGCACGTTCACGGAGCTAGCTGATACCGCGAGCCCACTATTTTCAAGGAGGGCTAAGATAGTAGAGACTGTTGCACGATGTAAATGTTGTGTGATCATGTTGGATATTGACTGCAGTGATCTAGTTCTCGAGATGTTCAATATTTTCTTCTCTGTTGCGAGGTTACAATCCTTTATCTGCATTTCTAGTATATGACTTTTTTTTGCTACTTCTTTACTTTTCACTTTTAATTTTCCAATTAACCCTATAGTGCATTTTGATGTTTTGGGCTATTCTTAATTGATAATTGTGAAGGAATCAACGCTTATCCTGTTACATTGTACGACTAGATATCCACTTCCATGGAATAAAAAGAAATTTATAACTGCATGCTTGCCGTGCAACTTAGATGGTTAGAACTTAGAACAGGTTTTACCAAGTTATAAGTATCTGAAATTTGAGTGTCCATGAAATTTATTAAGCCCAATTTGTTATGTTTTAATTTATGTAAGTTTGGGCTTAACTTTGATGGCATCAACCATAATGGCTTTTAATTTTTCCCTGTAGGGTACATCATCAACAGACTTTGATCAATGATGTTTTGTCTGTAATGGTTCATATACTTAACGAGGAAGCTTCTCAGCCGCTTTTGGACGTGGTTCTCCAGAATCTTGTGAAGGAGGGAAAGGTGAGTGTTAGAGAGTGTAAGCTTCAAATTGATTCTAGAAACATTATTTTGTATGATAAATTAGTCCTATGTTATGTTTTACAGGATGCAGACTCTGCTTCTTCTCAACTTGCAGTTTCTGTGATTCAAACTTGCGCAGACAAACTTGAGTCCTTTGTTTGTGGGTTTCTAACATCTTGTATTTTAGATAGAGATGCTGTAGGAAGTGAGCTCAAGGAATTTTACCATGAAATCATTTTTAAGATTTTTAAGTGTGCTCCTCAGATGCTTCTTGCTGTCATCCCAAATTTGACTCAAGAATTACTGGTATGTCTTCTCGGCTAAGTTCATTTAAATTTTAAAAAAAATTCTTCTCTTGGCATAGGCTTTTTTTTTTTTCTTCTCTGCACTTTGAGAGGGATCATTAAATACCACTTGACTCTGATTATTTCTGCAGACTGATCAGGTTGATGTCCGACTAAAAGCTGTTAATTTAATTGGGAAACTCTTTACACTTCCTGATCACCATATTGCCCAAAGGTATCAGGACCTCTTCATAGAGTTTTTGAAAAGATTCTCTGATAAATCTGTGGAAGTTAGAGTTAGTGCTCTAGAATGTGCTAAAGTCTGCTACATGACCAATCCCTCTGGAGTAGAATCACAAGAAGTTCTCTGTAAGTTGTGGAACATATATGTTTTCCTGTACGAGTTCTGAGTTCTTGGAACCTTATTTATACTCTTTGTTATGTAAGCAGCTTCTCTTGAAGGTCGACTACTAGATTTTGATGATAGAGTGAGAACACAGGCAGTGATTGTTGCCTGTGATCTTGCCATGTATAATATGAGATGTTTTCCTCCAAAACTAATATCTCAAACCACTGAAAGACTTCGGGACAAGAAGGTATTTCAACAACAAATAGTTTCATTTTGCTAAGTTACAGTTACTGTCTTGTATTTGTAATTGTTTGCATTATTTGCAGATACCTGTTAGAAAGAAGGCGCTGCAGAAGATGATGGAAGTATATCGAGATTACTGTAACAAATGTTCTGAAGGCTACATGACAATAAGTGATCACTTTGAACAGATTCCATGTAAAGTCTTGATGCTCTGCTATGATAAAGATTGTATGGAGTTCAGGTCAGTTTGTTCACATGTTATAGCTTTTTAAAACCCAAATCAATGCTTTACAATGTTGTATTTAACTATTATCATTCATTATCATTATTGTTTTACTTCAGGTCCCAGAATATGGAGCTTGTTCTTGCAGAAGATTTATTTCCAGCTGTTCTTTCAGTTGAGGAACGTACACGGCACTGGATCCATTTGTTTTCTCTTTTCACCCCTCTTCACATAAAGGCTTTGAACTCAATTTTATCGCAGAAACAACGGTATTATCACTAACTTGCTCTTGCTAAGGTTGAGGCGATTATCCTGTTTCTTTACTAGGTGCAAATGTTTTATAGGTTGCAAAGCGAGATGCGAACTTATTTAGCCATACGAAAGAAAGAGAAGGTACAATAATTGAAAATCACACTTGCTCAGTAGGGCTGATATGTAGCTTGTGAATGCATTGTGCGCTATCTTTTAATTGTTTTGAATAATTGAAACAGTTGTCTTTATGTTGCAGGGTAATAATTCAGAAGAGATGCAGAAGAGATATAAAGTTTCATTCTTGAAAATGGCAGTCTCCTTTGCAGACCCTTCAAAAGCAGAAGAGTGCTTTCACAAATTGAACCAAATGAAAGATAATAACATTTTTAATTCGCTGGCGCTGTTATTGGATGAACTACAATTTACAGATGCCCAGACCAGCAGAGTGCGTATATTTACCCTTAATTTTAATTAAATTATCCCTTGGATGCCCTTCTTCCTCTTTTAACCACTTCTGCATCATCTTCAGTGTGCATTGAGGTTATCAGATGTTGCCATTAGATATTATTGTGGTATTATATTGAACGAGAATAATAGTCATTCAACTCTCAGCTGTTCCGTGTGTTAAATTTTTTTACCAAAAAACTTGTCAACTTTTACCAAAATAAAGTTGTGGAAAAGTTCGAGTAGATGATAATGGGAACACACATGTATGTTTGTGTGTGTGTGTGTGTGTGTTTCTTTGCACAGCGCTTCACTTATATGGTTTAATTTTTAACTTATGCGAAACTTTAACAGATGAAGCAATATTGTGAGAGGCAGAACTTGATTTACATAGAAAAATCATGTTCTGAGATAAAGGCTTAATGGGGTTTAGTTTAATCATGCAACTATGGTAGTATGGGGGAGTCATCCAAAGCTTTTCTGGAAACCCAGAAACACATTCTCAAATTCTCTGGTCATACCCTAAATTATGTGAAGACCACTTGTTTATCCATGATAAGAGAATTTCCACTCATAATTGTCTGTGCAAGAGGCAGCTACAGACCCAAGTGGTGGTGGCTACAGTCCACCCCATTTCAAAGAATTTTTTAAAACCAAGTATAAGTTCACCCTGGTCTCTCATCCCAGCCCCTCTCTGTCCCTCCTCTCTCTTCTTTTGAAGTCCTGGGTCCATTAATTAAGCTTTCAGCAGTGAGGTCCCACATGTCCCTAGGGTTCAGCTGAACTATTTGAATGGATGTTAAAAGGCTTAGGTTGTTAAGCCCATTAGAAGTTCTGGGTTGAAAAAACTTAGGTCAAGGGAGATCAGCTTTTTGTGTGCTTAAACTGGCTTTGTTTCTTTGATTCCTTGAAATTTTGATGGGAGTTGTTTCAATTTGGTTACTAATGAGATGGTGTCAAACAATGGTCTTCCTTTTTCATTGGTGTTTTTCTTCTTTATGATTTAGAAGCCTGATAGTAACAAAATTATAATATTTTTACATATTTGTTTTTGTTTTTCTCTTCGTTAAGAATTTGTATTATCCATTTATTTGTTGTCTTATTTCAGGACACATTCCTGAATATGATTGGGGAGAAACATCAAAATTTTGAGTTCTTACGAACACTCTCTTCAAAATGCTCTTATAATATATTCAGCTCAGAGCATGTTCGATGTATTCTATACGATGTTTCCAGTAAGAGTCCTGTAAACAAGCATTTGGAGGCTGCTTCTGTCAGACTTCTTCTGGTAAGAAAATCGTTTGCCAGGTGAATATGAATAGTAATTTTCCTCAGCAGAAGAGCATAACTTTTGAAAGTGAAAATTTAAGTTAGATTGAGTTTGTGTGCTCAAAAAGACAACGTCAACCATACAAGGGAATGACCAGGAGGGGTTTATGTGCTTCTGTTGACACTTATAATTGGCCGAGCTCAAAAACACAATCATAGTTTGTAACTTGACCAATGGCCATAAATTATCGGTGTTGTTGTTGTTGTTGACTGTGTTTACCAAGAAACAATGTTGGCAAGCACAGTTAGCATTTAATTCTGGCTTGGACGAATCTCAAGGCCTGAATTTTATGATTTAAGAGTGCCAGGTGTTAGAATGAGTTTCAGTTCACTTAAGGCTGTGGTTTGGTTGTATGGTTGGCTGTTGGTCTCTGTCACTATATTGACCTAAATTGGCTTCTTGTATTGCCCTGATGGGAAAAGCTTGAGAGAATGTGTTAGTTTCCTTAAGAGGATGGGATATCGTTTAAATTTTTTGTATACACAAGTAAAATTTAGCTTTCTAATGATTTTATCCTCCTTCCTATGTTTTATAATAAAGAGAGGAGTGTGGAAGGATTAATTCAAATTTAGATGTATGACCAACTACTATCTCAGTATCTAGGGGGAGAAGTTTTGTCCCTTCTCCATTTGAATTTGTCTTGCATTATTGCAAATAATCATAATTGGTAATTATCACTTTTTTTATTGGAAGTTGCTTTCATTTTTTACCTGGTTCAGGCAATTACCAGCTTTTTCCCTGTCTTGCTGAGAGGTTCAGAAAGCCAATTTCAGATGTTATTAGAGGAGAGCGACCCAATTAATGAGAAGTTGATTGAAGTGTTAGCCAAAGCAGGCACTCACATATCTGTCAAACTCAGGTAATTTCTGCAGTCCTGATTCTTGTACATTTTGAGCAGGGTGGAGTTTCATGTTCCAATGGAGACATTGTGTAGGGTCTCCCATTTACCTGTTTTTCTTATGTTAATTTGGTATGCTTCTTCTTTGTCAGAATTGTTTTTTGTGAAATAAATATTAGAAAGAGCTTGTGCATGGTGGACACAATTGATTAAGTATATAAACGAGCTAAGTACTTGCCATGTTCAGTTGAAGGATTTGTATTCTCTAACATATGTGTGGAATCCAAAAATCAAGTTTGTAAATTTTCTGCTGGGTGTGCTTAACTATTCCTTACACATTTGACAGCAGTAACTGGCTAAATTGCTAAAATATGCCAAGCTTTCATATGCATGCTATGGCATTTGAGCTTCCAACCCCTGTTATATTCCTTTTGCAATAGTTAATCGTACTATATAAATAGATGTTTTTCATCTCGATCCTTAGTAGGCTTATCTTAAAAATTGGAAGCAAGTAACTTTTATGAATAGATACATTAGTAGATTAAGATAAACTATTTGATTGTGGTCCATATACTTAATGATCAAGCAACTGATGTTGATGGTTAACAATACTGCTAGTTTACTTCTTTCCAAGTCATATTTTCTCCCTTATGGATGTTTTTTTGGGACTTCATCTTTAAAGCTCCTCCCTTTTGTTCAATATGAAGAATTTTGTAATCCTAAACCTAGTTTTTCTGAATGTACTCTCATAGTGGCTTCAACTTCTTCTTCTTTGTAGTGAAATCTACCCCTTTCTGAAGAGGGTTTGTCTGGAGGGGAACCGCGTTCAGTCAAAATATGCTGTTTCAGCGATTGCTGCATTAGTTGATACTTCAAAGCAATTCATTTTCTCAAGTCTATGCAAGGTATGCTTAGCTTGAGTTTTGGAGTTTAGAATTTCTATTTTCATTATTTATTGTTATATATCTTTCAGCCTCACATAAACTATGTGCTGTACATACAGTCAATTAATATTTTCATAATCACATACAATTTTGCTTTTTATTTGCCTCCTAATAAGTTCTTAGCTGTATTGGCCACCATTTGTTATATCCATGTGTGGATCTGTATACATGGATGTACTTATGTTGATTATTTTTCATGCATACTTAATTTTTTTTTTTTCTTAAATGGTTAAGGATCATATGTATTATGGGTCAAGGAATCAAATGTCAACAAAAAGAACATTAATGTAGATATAAAAAATTAGAATTGAAATTAAATCAAGCGTTAGCTTGGCGTAAATTTCGTTTGGGTCCCTATGCTCCAAAATTCCTGTTCCATGCCGTATGAATTTATGCTCGCCCTAGGGGTACTGTTTCCCCCACTTGGATCCCTTTGAAAGTCATGACTTGCAGGCATACATAAATAATTCTTGAGCTTTCTCGTGGAAGTTTCCTATTAACCCGTAGTGAATCAATTTATGTTTGTCATGTCTAGGAACTGGTGGATTCTTTAGTTGGTGGGCAGAACATACCAACAGTGTTACAGTCCTTGGGGTGTCTTGCACAGTATTCTGTTTCAACATTCGAAAGCCAAGATGGAGAGATCACTCCTTGTATATACCAGAAAATTTTCCAAGTAATTGACATCTGCTGTGAGATAGATATGAACTCACTCAATTTGAAGTTTGTTGCATGCCAGAATGTAGTAGGTTTTATTACTAAAATTTGTAAACTTTTTGTGTAGGTGGGCTCTTCAGATTTTGTAGACTCATTCAATGATGCGTCCGGATGTAGTGATTCTTGTAAATTAAAGGTGGGTTCTGAATGCCATTCAGTTTGACTGAGTGTATTAGTTTTTGGTTCGGCTGTTAATGGTGTTTACCATTAAAGTTTGGGTTTGATGTCTAGTGCCCAGGAATTTTACCTGATTGTACCTTCTTGATTCCTGCTAATGTACACTGTTATTGAAAAAAAGGGTTGAATTAATGGGAGTGTTATAATGCATAAAAGAATAACTGTGAGAGAACAACTTTTATAGTAATGAAGGCTATAAAGTATTTTCTTCTCATGGCTTTTTGTATAAGCAAAAACTTGAGTCGAGTTGAGCTGTGAGTGGGATTTTATGAGATAAGGTTGACAATTTAGTGGTTCATTGTGTTGCTTTCCATGTGTGAAATTTCTGTCCTTTCTTTTTTCCTATAAAATTAATTTATTTAAATTTTTGGTGAGAAATGTTACTATAACTTGGAGCAGAAGCAAGTATGTCATACAACTTTTGGTTAACGAAGTGAATTGGTTGACTCAATGGATGCTTGTTTTGTTTTTTGTTTGAACTTTTAAATGCTTTTGCACTGGTATAGTTTGCGGGAGTTCTGATTCGTGGCCTGAATGCTTAATTTAGGTTAAGGAACAAATTAATAGTTGTTGTTAGGGGCCCATGTGAAAGAAAGTGCTTGACTCTCTGTCAAAGCAAGGATCAACCCACTAAGGGTCCAAAATCACTGCTGGTGATTATATAAGTTTGAGTTTAACTGTGTTCAAATCGTTCCTTTCTTATAGATGTCTCCATGATTTCTATGGCTTAATCACTTATTTTACAGATATTTGGCCTGAAAGCACTTGTCAAGAGCTTCTTGCCACATCGGGGAACTCAGATCAAACGGCAAATTAATGTACTCTGGGACATTTTGTCAACAATGCTGCAAAGGGGTGAAACTGCGGAGGGTGTCACCTCATGGTATGATTTCAGACTCCTTCATCAAATGAAAAATTAACACTGGAAGAGTTCATATTTTAAATTTCATGTGGGACTAATTCTTCATTCCAGTTGGCTCAAGTGAAAGTGAAAATGAAGATGAAAATAAAATGACTAAATTGTTGACTAAAGCTTTATGATTTAATTTATTTGTATGTCTGTTTTTGCGATGAGGCTTTTTTTGTGTCTTCTATCTTATACTAGATGTCTTGGCTTTTGTCCAGCATCTATGTGGTGCTCGAATAAAACTACTAAATAGCTGATATTTTGTTTTTGGAAGCATGAGTGATTTACGTTTATTGTTACAATTTCTTTTCCCATACTTATGTTAGTTCGGGAAGAGGGATGCTTTAGAAACTTTGAAGAAATTTTTTGATTCACACTCGGGAAATTCTCAACTGGCTGTTTGGGCTTTTACTGTGACTCTGGCAGTATTGAGGCAAGGGATACACACGTGTAAAGAGGCTACAATTTGCAGTGCTTTTAAAATCTTTATCTTCATTGAATTATGTTTTACTTTTGACTTGCTTGTGAAAAGCATCTTTGGATACCACTCATTTGGTTTTACTTTTTTGTCTAATGCAGTGAAAATGATAAAGCTTGTATTAGATTAGCTGCTGCAAAGTCTGTTCTTCGGCTTTCTCGAAGATGGGATTTCCATATTTCTCCAGAGATCTTTCACTTTACAATTTCAATGGCAAAGGTATGTCTGTTTGGTTCTGCTTTGTGTTTCCTAGCGTTGGCCTCAAAAATACGTATCTTCATGGCTATTTGTTCTCTGCCTTATCAAAGTTCGTAATTGGGAATGGGAATACCATTTCCGTTTGAGAAGACAATTTTGTTCTAGGTTTCACTCTGATGGACTTCTTCCCCCAACTTCTCTTGTTTCCATTATATATATATGGGCATTCTGCAATAAGTATTTAAGTTAAGGATTGGTTACATACTTCTAATCTCGGCCGTTGGATTGCATCTAAGAGACTACCAACACATTTAATGAATGCAATCCAACGGCCAAGATTAGAAGTATGTAACCAATCCTTAACATAAAATACGTATTGGAAAATCTCTCTCTCTCTCTCTCTCTCTCTCTATATATATATATATATATATATATAAAATATATATAAATTCTCCGTTTCCTATAAAAGCAATGGAAACAAAGTCCTGATGAGTTTTTAGTTTTGTGGAGGTTCATGATGGTTTTATAGCTTTACATGTGTCTGTAGCTCTAACTTGTTATTATTACCTTGTCCAGTGAGTTGTCTCATTCATAGATTGATTGAAAAATGTTCAAATAAATGCACTTAAATAAAAAATAAAATAATGTCCCTAGATGGTATTGGTAATCCTGCATTATTTCTGACACATGCATCTGATATTATTCACCAATTAAGGCTTAGTTTAGTTGAGTTGACTTGCATCCTTTACTGTGTGTATATGCTTCAGTTTCTTCAAATTTGATTTCATTATCACTCTTGAAGTGAATTTCCATGTAATTATGTTTTAATGGACATTTATTTTCTCATGACACATTCCAGGATGACTCTCCTTTGGTTAGAAGATTATTTCTTGATAAAGCACACAAATTACTGAAGGAGCATGCTATACCTAGCAGATATGCATGTGCTTTTGCAATGGCCACCTCAGATTGCCTCAAGGATCTGCAAGATGATGTATGCTAAATATGATTTATCTATGCAATTATTTATGTAGACTTATATCAAGTAATGTTTGCTAATACCATTCAATTTAGTCGTTAAAATATATGGCAGAGTTTGTCAAGGATTACAGTAGAGAAGCTCAACTGCATCAAATCTCTGGAGTGCAAGAAGGATTAATCACTGATTTTCCAGCATACATAGTGGTATTCTTGATCCATCTTCTTGCTCATGATACAAGCTTCCCACCTATGGACTCTCTAGATGAAGAAACATATGCTCGGTTTTGCAGGTATGAAGATCCATATGACTTAATCGCATTGCAGATTTTCTAGTACTGGATATGTATGCAGTTGTGGTGACACTTTGGATTATGTCTCTTTGCAGTCCATTGTTTGTTTTACTACAGGCTTTAATCAATGCTAGTAATGCTGATGGTGCCCTGGATAATGTCAAGGATTCTGTCTTGTATTTGATCTGCATTTTCCGTGCAATTAAGAGATCTGAGGATGTTATAGATGTTGAAAGAACTCCTGTAAGAATCTTCCCTCAGAGAATAACTTCCCCCCTCATTCACTTTATGTTTACATTTTATGTTTATGGAAAGGAGGTTTTTCTTACAATGCAGAAGCTGCACATTCTAGCAGACATTGGACACTCTTTTGTGACATTAACAAATCATAATGGCCTCTCCGCATCACATGCTCCTGGTCAAATTTTGTTACCATCATCCTTATACAAAGTGAGTATTGCTAATAAAAGTGTGAGCTGTTTTGGAAGAAAATTTTAAAATTATTTTCTCTATCTTTTAGCTGAAAGAAAATTTAATGTTCTATTTAAATGTTCCACATCTTTTCACATTTTTATTATTTGTTGTCTGCAGTCTAATTCAAGATGCCTTACTCAGTCATGTTTTGACGAGCACTTTGTCAAAAGAGTAATTCAGATATTTAAATCTAATATCTCTTTGGTATGTATCTGTACTGTTCATTTACTGTTGAAGTTTATGTGGCCCCAGGATTGTCTAAATTTTTCTTTATATTTTTGTCTCGTCGGAAAATCTTTGTTTACCTTCCAGCCTGCTAGTACACTTCCTAAACGCAAGCGTAAGTGTCAAGAGGATAGAACACAAGCTGATGTTGTCAAAGACAACAAACTTATCTTAGCATCTTGCAAGATAGTTAATTTGTCCAAAGATGGGAGAGCTGAAGCCCAAAAACCTGAGAAAGAAGGCAACAGTACAGGAGGACGTAGGAGAAAACGAGCTCTCTCTCCAAGTGCTCCTGGATCAGTTGCATTCCATGATTGTTCTAATAACGATTACCCAAGTGGTGTATCTAAAAAATCTGAAACTAGTCTGGAGAAAGAAATACTTTCATCTTGTGATTCTGTCGCTACAATATCTTCTCTAGGTGGATCAAATGTCTCAATCCAGAATGTCAAAAGCAATACCATTGATGTGGAGCATTCCAATCACCCCAGAGCGAAGCTGAAGGGCCCTTGCAGCCTGAAAGTAAGAATAAGCTCTCCCGTTCAATGCACTTGAAATTGTATTTCATATTTAACACTTCTGTATGAATTTTGTAGGAAATTAGTAAAAAGGCCGAGGCATTGGTTGGGCAACGGATCAAATTTTTGTCTCCAGTAGATAAATGGTGAGCATTTTTCCAATGAAAGAGATTATTTTTCAACATTGTTGTAGCCCTTCTTTATAACAGTATTTGATTTTTCTTTTCCAGTTTTTATTCAGGTACAGTGGATGGTTATAATTCTCAAAACAACACACACAAGGTGAATAAATATGACTAGTTTCAAAAGCAACAATTTCTGTAGTTCAGCAACTACGTGGAATTTTTTTAGAGAATAAAATACATCCTTCCTAACCTGTAACTATTATTTTTGGCATGTGAGTATTGAACATCCATTGTCACTTTTTCATCGTGCTTAATTTCCCATCCTATTGGCAGATCACATGTGATAGTAGTGGGGATGTTCAATTGGTATGCTTGGCAAGTGAGAGCTGGGAAACTATAAGTGATGACTCACTGGAGGAAAAGGTAAGGGTGAAATAATGCTTATTAGCTTGCAAATGTGAACTTCAGTTTAACATTTACAAACTTTTAAGTGGTCCCCGAAAAAAAAAAAAAAAAAAAAAAAAAAAAAACTGGTTGTACTGTTGAAAGCTTAAGGGGACTTCGATAAAAATTTCAATCACCTCCATGTAATTCAGTTTTAGTCATAAACTGATCATTCATAAAAAGTTTTTTTATTTAATTGAGGCATTCATTAAAATTTTCAGTGCATGCTTGAAGCCTGGAACCACCCAGGAGTATAAACACAATTTGACAACATTAAACTAGCATGAAAGTTGTTGTGCCTTTTTGGGTGTGCAGTGTTTGCTTGTGGAGTCTGAAAGTTGCATCCTGAATTTTTTGCACTGTTCCAATGATCTTGTGGCTAACTCTGTAGTTTTGGATGCAGCAGAAACAAAAGGTGGAGAGGAAAGCCTCTGTGGACACCTCAGCATCAGAAATTACTGATACGAATGAGGCTGCTGTAAGGCTTGCAATATTTTTTCCTTGTTATTATTTCACTTTGCTCTTATATTTTAAGGAACCAAGTGGAATAATTTCCGAGGAGCTAACGTTGTCTGTTTAGATAATATAACTCCCAAGTCTGATTTTTCGTGATAAATGTTAAAATCGTACTTTTTTTTTCTTTATAATGTTTTTGGTGCAATAAATTCCAAGTGAATTATGTTTGAATTTTTCTTATCCCCTATAAAGAATCGTATTTTCTTCCCCTATTTTCGAAACTCTTACAAGCTATAATCTTCATTTAAATGGCTTCCATAATTCTACGAATAAGTGTTCCTCTGCTTTTATTGGTAAATAAAACACTTTCCTTTTCTCTCGTCATATTTAATAAACATTGCTACCCAAACAAAGCTTATAGAGCACAGTATTCAAGCGTTGGATTTGATTCCCCACACTTCGATTAATCAAACATCTACGAAGATGTAAATTCCAAATTTTGCTTAGCAAACTGTCAGCCAAAGAAAATATCGTCCCCTGTATGTGTGTGTTTATTGACATATCCCTGGTTATGTATAACACTAATTTCTGTTTGCTTATTTCAGGTTCCCAGAAGAACTCGAAGACAAAAGAAACTTAATTAGCTGTGATAGTGTTTTATTTTGAATTAGGTCATTGCACTTCAGTTCTTGAAACTAGCAACATCTCTAACTTAAAATTAAGACAAGTTGAGAGGTCGAACAGGCAGATCACTCCAAGGAATCTTTGGTGCCTTAAGTCTGGCAGAAAGTTCCAACAGGTCGTCCCAGAGTTTGCACCCTTTGCCTTCTGTAAGTAATCACTTTAGATGTCAATGTTGTATATATTCTTAACAAGCGAGCAACCCCAGACAGGTTGTGTGCACGTATAGATATATATATTGATCTACGAGTTCTCTTGCAAATGAAATTTTGTATTATGTAGAACTTCTAATGCTAATTGAGAGGCAAGTGTATATATATATAATCAGAACACATATTATGAGGGTCATTGTTTACGTTACGTACCGGTTTTCTTTGTGTACGTATTTGTCATTGTAGTAGTTAGTTTGCTATTTTCTTTAATCAGAAAGCCAGATTTTTCTTTAGATCTATGCAGTGAACTCAATAACCCATGGAACCGTAAACCTGACTGACTCTCCTAACTTGAACCGAAGTAGTTGTACTGAGTTTTATTGTATATAGTTAGAGAATGAACGTATAATTTAATCGTTTAGTGATTAGTGACTCTAATCAGATTAGGATGATACGTCTGCATGTATAATTTAGACAATGTTTATGCCCCCCAATAAGTGTCATTGTTTCAGGGTCCAATTTGGTGAGCTCAATAGTTTTGAAGCTCAGTTCATTTTATTTAATTTTGTAAGACAGAGAACTTGAAAATCATACAAAGCCGAAGCCCTTTTTATTGTGACATATTATATATAGCCGTTGATTGTTCGATGATCGCATGCATGAAACACCCAGATTTAGCCACTTGGAGCATATATCCATGGGGCTAACTAAGCAGCAACCTTGTAGTCAGTCATCCGCATATAGAAGCCATGTTTCTTGTAGTTATTATACATCCTCAAATTCAGCCACTTCCCTGCCTTGTATTCGGGGTACTTGGCCGGGCTTTGTTCATCAACCGACTCATCCAACGGCTTCATGGTTACATCATGAGAAGGGTGAAAAAATATAGGGATGGAATACCTTTCTGTTTCTGCATTCACCTCGGCCCGATGCTCGACACTTTCGTAAAGGTCATTGCTCCATACCTGCCAAAAAAATCCAACCAGTCTCCACTAAGTTAAAAGATAGTCGTATCCACACAAAGTCGTAATTGTTTGTATAATACCTGAAGAACATCGCCAACATTGATGACAAAGGAATCCGGGACAGGCTTGACACGAACCCATGCTCCGTCTGATTTTCGAAGCACATCGAGGCCTTCGACATCTTCTTGAGCGAGGACCGTTAGAGCACTAGGGTCCTTGTGTCCACCGGTGCCAAGAACAAGTTCCGGTTTGGGACATGGAGGGTAGTAATTGAGTCGGGCAAAGCTTGCTTGATTCTCAAAGTACCCATGCAGCCTCTCGGGGGGTAAGCCTAAGCTGAGGCTGACAAGTTCCAACAAATTGAAGAATAGCTTCTCACATGCTCGACCGTATTCTTCGCATGTCTCCCTGATCTCAACAAACCACAAAATCTGAATTAGTTTTTATACAAGAATTATATGTGTATCATGAACTGTGATATTTTGTCGTGACAATTACATGTCAGACCATGGATGGATTCAGGAATTTTCCTTTCAGGGGTCAACGTCTAAAAACCTAAAAAATTTCTATACAAAATAGATCCATAAATTTTTTTATATTAAAAAAACCCTTAATTTATTCAAACTAACAGTAACTAACCAAAATTAAACCTCCTTGGCAAAAAACAAAAAAAAAAAAAACCTCAACAACTAATCAAGAAAAACATCAATATTTATCCCATAAAAATAAAACGATAAATTATCATTCATATATAATTCACTGAGAAAACAACATTAAAAACCAAACTATATTAACCAATCCACAAAAACAAAAACCTTATATTAAAATGCACAAAGATTCAACTCCTAAAGTAACAAACTTTAAACCTATCAACCTACTAAGAAATATTATAAACATTGCAGGACAGTCGGCGATGTAATTTATCTCGGTTACAACTATATCGATGTATTAAAAATATTGAAAAAAAAATAAAAGCAAGACAAAAACAAATTATAAAATTGAATGAGCTAAAATTATGTAATAAAGAAAAATACATGAAAAGGAAAAAAATGTAAAATAAAAAATAAACACAAAGTACAGAGCAAAAGGAAAAAACTGAAATGAAAAAGAAGAGAAAAAGCAAGATTGGGAAAGAGAAAAAAAAAATTGAAAACATAATAGCATATTGCGTTTGAAATGTCCAATGTATTGGGGATTGTGGGCTTTATCGGGTAGCAAGCTCCATTGCTTGCTGTTGCCCCTGTTTATCTTAATATGTTTATTAAAAATAAAATAAAATAAAATAAAAACTTAAATGAAACGGTGTCGTTTCTCCGTGAATCAAAAGACGAAAAAAAGGAAGCGCTCTGCGTGCAATGCTGCTTGCTGCGCTGAAGTTGAAGTTGCTGCAACCCTTTGAGGCATTTCCTCGAACAGATGGCGGGCATGAATTGCCCAGCCATCCAGTCATTGCAGGGGTCAATTTTTCTTCCTCTAGTGGCGGATTCCGGAGTTGCAGGAGTCAATTGACCACCCTTGCTCCTCTGTGGATCCGTCCCTGTGTCAGACTGTCTATGAATTATATATTATCGTTAGTGTACTTTTACCTGAACTCGGGTAGGTTCTCGGGCCATGGAGTGAACCACGGAACAATTTCAGGGTCATCAAGTTCATGGGAAGCCGGCATTAGCATCCCATCATTAACATAAAAATCATACACCTCTTTCCAATCCTTAAAGTCTTTGCTATGCTCATCGTTATGAAACCCTGCAGTGTTATGGTCCTCTCTGCTCACCTTCTTCTTCTCCTCCACCGGCAATGCGAAAAATTCCCGTGCCACCTCCATGATTCTTCTCCGGATGCCCAAAGGCACGCCATGGTTGATCACACTGAAGAACCCCCAAGTCCTGCAAGCCTCACCTATCTTAGCAGCAAGGTCTTCCACTGCCTTATTAGGATCAGCTGATAACCCTTCCCTGTTGGTTATTGGAGAGAGATCGATCAATGGGATTCCTTCACCTTCAGTGATGACATGTTTGGGCTTGTGTTCTTCTGAAAGGATGCATGACGGGTTGACTTCTCCCATGGTATATGTTGATGGTTTATGGCTTTGGATCGTTAAGCATTGGTGCCACGGCACGTGTATATATAGTTGCATAGGGGGGATGGGGGCTTCATTTGCTTGCAATGTCGCCCTATATTTGAATGTATTTCCTTTCTATACCATATATTTTATTGTGATTTTTAATTATGGCATAGCGTTGGGTTTGTGTCATTAGGGTTTAATTAATCGTGAGACTCGTACTAGTATAGTATTTTGATTAAATGCATGGATGACATGGTCGTACAGATTTTTTCATGCATGCTGACTCATCTTTTTTACTTTAAAAAAAAAAAAATCCTTAAAGACAAAATATAAGCTCTCTTAAAATCAGACACCAAAAACACAGAAAATCATCCCAATTTAGGTAAACCGTGTGATGTTATTGTCATTTTGTTATACCACATTAACATGTTCACCTAATAAAAGGAAAAAGGTAATGGATGGAGGACTTTTCGATAATAATCTATATAATTACTTCTCTGAGGGCAGAGTTAGTAATATTAAAGAATGGAGCTTAGTGAGCTAAACGCGATCAAATGATAATACGATTCAAACTTCAATTACTTGAGAATATAATGTTAAGTTTCATCCATACACTTAGATGATAATCAATTCAAACTGAATACAAAATTAATCATAATGTTGTTTAGCCTTTCGTTATTAGATCTCTTAACTTAATTACGTTGTTAACTATCTTTTTAGCTATGGTTACTTTTATTTATTTTTATATTATTCAATTTACTTAAGTTTGTAAAAAAGAAGTACCCCCCATTTGGATTCAAATAAAAATAATAAAAAACCAAATTTCCACCAAATCAAAATATGAAAAATCGGTTTTAGTGCAAAATACGATTTAGGCTAAAAATGATGGCTCATTAAGTTAATATATACTTCATACTAAAATCCCATAAAATCAAATTTTCTTATTTGATGTATAAGAAATAAAAGCCGCCAAAAATTATCTTGAGAAAATAATTTTCCGAAAAATAAATTTTCATACTTAGTCAATGTTGCACCTCAGTCAAAAAATTTCTAGATCCGCTAGTGGTCACCGTGCTATATAGCAAGCACATACGTCAGCTAAATAGTTTTATGGATCCAATTAAATTTCCTGGCAATGGTTATGATGTAGAAAAGGGAGGAGAAACAAAAAGTTGGTGTAGCAATAATTGTCCGTTTCTTAACAATTTTGGTTTTATTTGACTGAAAAGTAAAAACTAAGACCAAGACTAAACTAAAGAGCCTGCAATCGCAATCACATTCACAAATTTCCAATTCAGTAGTACTTTTCTACACGATTAGTTTAATTGTCTACAATTTCCCGGAAAAAGACTTAAAACAGTTTTTTTTTTTTCAGTCTTCGAAAAAAAGTACAATCTTTTTTTTATCGGTTGATGAGGGAAAAAGACTTAAAATAACATATTAATATAATAAGTCCCATTCTATTAAGGGATCTCTCAAATTTTATTTGAGGGACACCTTTTAGGGTCCCTTGCAAATTTTTTTAACGATCTAAACCGTCTATTTTTCAAGTCTTCATTCATAGATCATTCTTGTAAAAACTCATGCAAAAAGAAATCATTAAGGTATCAAATTGGGACCAACAAAATAAGACGAACACGGTGCTTCAAGAAAAGACTATAATAATGACCATCTAATTGAGTAGTCAAATGGTTTCCGATTCAAGTATTTTTTTTGCATAAATGATAAACTAGACGGATCGGATAATTGAAATGCAATACATGGTTGGCCCTATAAGGATGTCCCTAAAATAAATTGAAACTCTCTGTTAATATAATTTCTCATTGACAGCTCATATGATATATATATAATTTTATAGACAAATTTTGACATAATTTTTAAGCCATTAGATTACTCCACTTTTAATGAATAAGATTAATTTGACATAAAAAAATTAAAATGTTTTTCTCTCTCCTCTCTCTCTTCCCTAACCGTTCTCTGCTAATCATTTCTAGACGAGGCAGCCGTCGCCATGGTGAACGCTCCCAAGCACACCTTACACAAGGTCACCAATACTAGAAAGGAAATGATAGCCTTATTGCCCAGCACCCAATCAAAAGGCGGCGGAGAAAAGAAGGGGAAGGGGACCTCTCTTTTCTAAGTCCACTAGTTAGGTTTGTAGTTTGTGATAAAATATGAATATGGTTGGAATATCTTAGGTTGTTCTTTATTCTTCTCCATAAGGAGGTATATATAGGAGTTTACAGATGAAGGTTTTACAAGGAATTAGATATAGTAGAGAATTAGGAAAGTATCTCCTAATTGTACAATGATTTATCACTTATATAAACAATAGGAAAGTAAATCCCTTAACTAATCAAGGAAGTAAATCTCCTTGATTAATTAGGATACTCACGTCAACACTCTTCCTCAAGTTGGTGCATATATGTCACGAATGCCTAACTTGGTAAGTGAGTCATGAAATACTCTTCCACACTCACAGCATATGCAATATTTGATCTTGGAGGATTAATGAAGAGTAGAACCTTTGGTGGTGGTGATAGAAGAAGGAGTCTGGGTTGACCGCATGCTTCTGTGAGTCTGCAATAAGATGGAGAATCGTATAACATCGCAGCGGAAGTAAGATGTGATATGAGAAGGTGAGGAAGGTGATGTGAGAAATTTGATGTATGAATTTAATTTAGGGTGTGTATAAGATTTGATGGTATGTGTTTAGGGATTTGGATAAGAGGATTTGAGGACTTTAGATTTGAGGGATTTGGATTTGGGGAAAAAAAAGAAGAGGAATTTGATTTAGGGTTTTGGATATGAATATGAGAAATTTGAAGAAATTTGAGATAAGGGTTTGGATCTGAAATCTTAACAGTTTGTGTTGCTTGAAAACAAGATGATTGGGTGAAGCACCTATGATTTCTTGTGTGAGAATGGCGATCTTGTGTTACCATTCAGCCATCAGAAGAAGAAAAAGGTTCTTCTGGACGCTGGTACATTTTCATGACTCTGTATTACTACTTGTAGTTTGTCTCATGTCTGCATTGTCTTTGTAGATGTGGACATCAGTTTTGCCATACTTGCAGAGCTGAATGGAAGAACAAGAAAGCAACATGTGACTGCCCACTTTGGGATGAGCATTACATAATAAGCTTAGACAGCAACATGCTCCTGCCAATTGCAACCTGTAATTTCATCACTTACAGAATTATCACTAATTGTATGATGTTCCTAGAACTTCTAGGGTGTGCTACTTTTATGAGGTTCTTATTTCGTAATTGTTCTTTTAGACTGACTTCCGTGGGAACCATCAAAGTTCCAACTGAAAATGTTTTCTTTCAAGGTTTAACTTGCAGTAGCTATTGTCTTACAAACTAGAGTATGATGAACACTGGGTTCCCCGGATCAAAGAGAATAAATAATATGTGGATTTTTATCCAACTGAGGATAGTGTCTTTGTGGAAGTGTTTTGCTTTCTTTTTCATTTATCTATTTTTTCAAGTGAACTTCCTTTTTAATTTATTGATACCCTCAAATAACATGTCTCGAGAAATACTTACTTGCATCGGAGTGTATTTGGAAGTCCCTCGCAATGCTCTCAACCAAGATGGGATCTGCTGGGTTGTGGTTTTCAGCTTAGGCAACAATATCACAAGGGTTAAAAAAATTGAATGTGAGTGTTTGATATAGAATCTGACCACATGAAATGAAAGGAATAGAAATGAACTAGAAAACAGAGTTCACAAGGCTAAAATACAATTGTGCTACATATTATATTGGGCACGAACCACTGTATTACTTGGCAATTGTACATCTCTGTAAAGGAGGCAAACTGCAGCATTTAAGTTGAATAAATTTGGGACGATGAACCTGAACCGAAAGTGCATGATAATGTATTCAGAAATCATTCATATGCAACTTTGGAAACGTTCACACTTTTTCTTCTTCTTGTTCATAATCTCTGAGCGTATACTAAGGGGAGATGAGACTATGAAAAATCGAAAAAGTTGTTAATAATCTCTCAGCCTATATTTAGTTTTGTAGGTTTTGCAAGGCATTGCAAACATGTTTGAGTTACCACATTGGAAGATTAGAGTTCCTTGGAAGTCTTTATAAGATTTACTCTTGGAAACAAAATAGTTTGTATTGGCTATGCAAATGGCCCAATTGAGTGGCTTGTGGGTATGGCTACTAATTAAATGCCTAATTAATTGGGTCAATAGTTTATTAATATATTTAATTAATCAAAAGATGGACCTTGGGCCTTGGAGCTCTTAGGCTCTATGATTTAAATTAAAAGAGTAGTTATCCATTACTATGATACACATACATACATATTTTTCAATAATACATTCGTATTCTATACACGTCTCACGTTTTTCAAAAATAAAATGTGGAATAGTTGTATTGTACATGTACAATACGTATTTCTAATGTTTAATACACGTATTCTTTACAAAATTTGTAGTAAGACACACAAAATTCACATATTATACAAATAATTCTCACATACTATTGAATAATAATAATATATGTTATAAAACTTATATTACAATTTTATAGTGGACGATTAATATCTATCTTGGATATGTTGAAACAAGCAAATTAATATGTATAAAATACAAACTAATGCAATTAGGAGGGTCCTTTTTTCTTAGTTTTGTTTTTATTAAAACAGTATAGCCGTGCGGCTATACCTTTGAATATAATGCATTAATGTAATACGGCTATACTACATTTAAAAAAAAAAACTTATTTTTGACACGTCCCTGTAATTTAGATGAATAGTCAACTAAGTTTGCTATTTTATATGTTGTAATTTATGAAGGAAGTTGAGGTTTCACCCCAAAACCAATTGATAATGGGGGTAGTAACCCAACTCCTTATAAGCCCTTGCTAGATTTCTCAACTTTCTAATGTGGGACTCTTTACCTTTACATTCTCACAATTTAGAGCTATGTCAGCCATGTAATTAGTCAAGTTTAGGATTGTATATATACATGGGTTCTGACCCAGGTAAATATATTGCATTGTTATAATCAGAAACCCGTTAAAAAAGACCTCGTCAGAATTCGGTGGCTACAATCCAATTATAATTTTGAACTGGGTTTGAGCATTTCAATAAGGTGTAAAATTTGAAATCATCGTAGTCACCATATTTGTCAACAGCAGTGGCGGTGGCGGCTGACATGGAGAGCACAATTAAACAAACGAAACTTATGTGCACCACACTTGGGGTGGGTTAGGAGGCAAGGCAACTATATCTATTTCGCAAGAATCAGCATTAAACTTTCAATTCGATTGGGTTGGTGAAACTGAAAACCATTAATTATTTTGTTCTATCCATAACCATAACTTAAGTAACGATCAAGACAGAAGTCTCAAAAACCAAGCTTGTTTACACACACAGAGAGACCAACAGATAGGAAGGGAGGCCTGGGTGTTGTAATCAGTCGTTTCTTGCCTCCTCTGATACCATACCAAGTAAAAGAGTCCTGACATGGGGTAAGCACATGTTGAAAATAAGGAAACAGTGACACTACTACAAAAAAGCAAAAAGACGACGGTAAATCACCGTCGTGTATTCAGTTTTTCAGCGGTCGTGGAATCCACCGTCATCTTTTCCCTAATAAACCACGACGCTAAATCACCGTCGTTGTTAAAATATACAACGTCATCAACAAATAAAAAACGACGTCTTTTTACTGCAAAAAGATCGAAAAAAGCAGTCGGGGATGAGAATATACGACCAACTCTCTAAACAAACCGTCGTTAAAAAAGAAAAATATGACACATATTAACAGAACAAGGCCGCAAAATAGACATACAACGACGAACATTAAAATAATACGCCGTTAAATATCATTTTCACGACAACAACAAATATGACGTCTTTAAGGACATTAGAAGACGACGTTATTTACTCCTACTACGTCTCCTAGATAAAAACAGCCGTCGTATAATACATTTTCCACTTCGATTTTTCTATAAAAGATGACGTGGAAATAGTTGTCGGTGTCATTATTTACGACGTATGTATTTATATAATAGACGTTGAAAAAAAAAACAACGTCGGTTACTAATATATGAGAGTCGTATTACAAAATTTGTACGTCCTATTTTCAGAAACAAACAACGACGATAAATATTAGGCGTTGTTAAATAAAACAACGTCGAAAAAAAATAAAAACAGACGTGTTTAGTCTGCATAAGTTTTAAAAAATAGTCGAGGATTAGAATAGACGACCAACACAAACAAATCCCCGTCGTTAAAAAGGAAAAATATGACAAATATTAGAAGAACAAGGCCGCAAGATAGACATACAACGACGATAACTAAAACACTACGCCGTTAAATATAATTTTCACGACAAGAAGAAATATGACATTTTTAAATACATGAGAAGACGACGTTATTGAAAACTACTACGTCGTTTATTTCCAAACGACCGTCGTGAAATAAGTTTTCCACTTCGATTTTTCTAAAAATGATGACGTGGATATAGGTGTCAGTGTCATTATTTACGACGTATGTATTTATGTAGTTGACGTTGAAATGCGAAACAATTATTTATATAGTCGACGTTGTATTTATATGTATTCATTACTCACGACGTACTTATTAATGTAGACGACGTTGAACTTCTAAACAACGTCATTATTTACGACGCATTTCTTAAACCACGTCGGTTCCAAATTAATGTTCAGATAATTTATCTCATTTTTTAGACGTCGGTATTATGGGATTGGAGTCGTGTTATTTTGGATTACATGGCGGTTCTTAATCCTTCCCCGACGTGATATCCTGGATAATTGCTTCACAATAGCGTCGTGGTTCTTCATTGTTACGTTGCTTTAAGACGTCGGTAAATATGCTGAATAAATGGTTAACCATAACGTCGTGTTTTATTTGAACAGACGTTGTTTTTTATGCAGAATATAATGATGTAATCTGGATCCAGTATTTTTTGCCCTGATTGTTTTGTGGCCAAAACCTGTATAATGAAAGTGAAGAAATCAAATTACAATATATTATAAAATGAATGTCATACACTGCCAATTACATAAGCATCATTCAATCCATATATCTTCACACCCATCTCGAATATTTTGACCACCTAACTCACCCACCAGTTCATCAAATGTGTCAACATTTGGCATCCCTCTAGTAAATGGCTCACAGTCAATTATCACATCACCTAAGACTTCATCACCAATAACATCATTATATTCTCTATTAGGCATTGATAAAACTACCGACCAACCACGATGCATCGGGTCGTCAACAAAAAATATTTGTTTGACTTGAGAAGCCAAAACAAATTGGTCATTCCTATGTCCAATTTTACTCAAATCTACAAGGGTAAATCCAAGTTCGTCGACTACAAGACCAGAACTATCTATCCAATCACACCTAAAGACTGGGATTGTAAACTTTTGGTAGTCAAGGTCCCAAATTTCTTGAATGACAGCATAGAAACCCATATTTGAGAGAATTGAGTTTTTATCCTTGGCACTAGCAACTTGCATGGTTTGTGCAAGTAAATAAACTCCACTATTTTGAGTTGTCCGCACATCATCTTGTGCCTTGATATTGAATTTAATACCTTTAATAAGATAGCTCCTATATAATGGCACCGCCATGTTTGGACCAGCTGCTAGCCACCTTAAATTTTCTGATACGCCATGATTGTCTTCCTCAAGTTCACTTTGAACCTGCAAATTAATCAAATCTTAATTCAATCTAACATAGAAATAAGAAGAAAATTAAAAGAGAAATATGTTATTCAACAACATATACCTTGAAGCGTAGCCATTGAATGAAAGTGCTATTGTGCTTATCCTGCAGCCACTTTGTTCTCTTTCTAAATTTGTGGAATTCAAACTTCTCTTCACCATTAACTTGAATACTGAATACAATTTAAATAGCAAATATCAAAGCAACTAAGCTAAATAATGTATAGGATTTACTAATGCACGACTAAACCATGACATTCAGCAACTAACCATGACTCCATGACAACTTGGACTCTCCTATTAACTAGCAACTAAACAACCAAGTCTCTAAAGAATAGGACTTCCACAACTTAACAAGATAATCATAAACCTAATAAATAGAATAATAAATATTCTTTACAAAGCAGCAAAGCATCTAAGAGGCCGTAGTTGCAGGCTTGCAGGAACCACACCACCAAGTAAGAAGCATTGAATTTCCATCTATATATTATTGTCTTTAAAATTTAAATAAAATTATACCAAAACAAAACGGCATGAAATATATGTCATCGGACAGGATCCATTAATTAAAGCGCTGAACAAGAGGGTGGTTCATTTTGGAGGCGCTAGGCGGGTCTAGGCAGGGCTAGACTGGTCTAGCTGCCAGGGTGGGTATGGTTCTTTTCTTTTGTTCTTTAAGCCTACTGCCTAGCGATTTTTCAAACTTATGCACTGCAGGGCTGGTCTAGGCCGCGCTGGGAAGGTCTGGGTGGCACTAGGCAGGTCTGGGTGGCGCTAGGCGGGTTTATGTGGCTCTAGGCGGGTCTAGGCAGCCCTAGGCGGAGCTAGGCGGGTCTAGGATGCCCTAGGCGGAGCTAGGCGGGTCTAGGCGGCGCTAGGCGGATCTGGGTGCTAGGGTGCGTCTGGTTCTTTAGGGTTTAGGGTCTGGTGGTCAGGTTCTTTTCTTTTGTTCTTTTATCCTACCGCCTAGCCATTTTTCAAACTTCATCGATCTTTGCTGCGGCCTTGTGCATTAACTGAGGAGCCCGATTTATGTCCCTTAATTGTGTACTGTGTGCTGTGACTGTAATTTCAAAACTGTACATATCCCCACTTGTTGAAAGCATTCCTCATGTTGCAGTTGCCTAAATCAACAATTTCAAGCTTTGTGGAGAGATTCCCAAAGAAAACAGGAAGCGTGGCATTTAATGGATTACCTTCCAAGCTGATCATCGACAAATTTCTAAGACTAGCCAAACAAGAGATAGTTTTTTACCAGAATAGAAGCATCAACCGTCAAATTATTCCACTGTAAGTTAAGCCACTGAAGGTTTGTAAAGGCACAGAGTGTCGTAGGAATAAAACCGAAAAACGAGTTAGCGGTGATGTCTAGCCTTGTGAGCTTATTAGAACCATTGGAGATAAAGCTGGGGATGGTTCCACTGAGCTTATTATCTCCTACAAGAAGTTGTTGCAGGTCTGGAACCCCCCGTGCCTATGTCTGCTGGACGCTACCTGAGAGCTGATTATTAAATAGAGATCATGGATAGATTAAAGATTCTGGATGGGATGACACCATTGAGATTATTAACATGGAGTGCCAAACCCTGCAAGTTGTGTGGATCGCCAATCTCATCTGGTATTTCACCTGCCACATGCAATAAACCCGAGCACCCAAGTTTAATCTCATCTGGCCCGCGTGTGCGTACATAACATACAAACTTAAAATGGAATATCTTTTTGAAGCACATTGAGGAATTATTGGGTATATGAAGAGGAGATAGGAAGATGTGGCCGGTTATTGTTATATGGTGAATGTTTGTGTTGACATATATTTTTACTGTATATAGTATGTTAAGCATAATAAATAAAATAAAAAATAGAGTTGAGTTGACCCTGCAAGTACCTATCAAATTGTTGATAACAAGATGAATCTCTGTTAGCTGAGTCAAGTTCCCAATATTTTTGGGTATGCTTCCAGTCAAATTGTTTTTATTCAACTTAAGTACAAGAAGTTGTCTACATTGCCATTATTTAGATGGAAGTGGACCATCAAGTTGGTTGTTACCCAAACCCAGCCGTTGATTACTAGGAAGATGCTCACATATGTTGTCTGGAAGATTACCAATCAAGTCGTTTTCATATAGGGCCAAAACAATCAAAGAAGACATGTTGAAGAAACCCGCATGAACAATATCACCTTCTAGGGCATTCCACTGCACAAACAAGTCGAATGTTTGAAGTCATGAATTATGTGGAATATCAGAACTTCTTGTCTTTAGAGTGCAATATCAGTACTCATATGAATACTAATCCTAAACATGTTGGCCATAAATTAGTAGTTCTTGTCTCTTTAGAGTGATAACCGACCAATAAAGTATAAATTCTTGAGATGGTAAACAATATTTTCTGTGTATTCAAGATAGTCCTGCAAGCCTCACCTCTCTTAGCAGCAAGTCTTCCACTGCCTTATTAGGATCAGCTGATAACCCTTCCCTGTTGGTTATTGGAGAGAGATCGATCAATGGGATTCCTTCACCTTCAGTGATGACATGTTTGGGCCTGTGTTCTTCTGAAAGGATGCATGACGGGTTGACTTCTCCCATGGAATATGTTGATGGTTTATGGCTTTGGATCGTTAAGCATTGGCGCCATGGCATGAGTATATATAGTTGCATAGGGGGGATGGGGGCTTCATTTGCTTGCAATATGGCCTATATTTGAATGTATTTCTTTTCTAAATCATCCCAATTTGGGTAAACCGTCTGATGTTATTGTCATTTTGTTATACCACATCAACGTGTTGTTCACCTAATAAAAGGAAAAAGGTAATGAAGGAGTTTTCGATAATAATCTATATAAGGACTTCTCTATCGGCGGAGTAAGTAATATTAAAGAATTGAGCTTAATGAGCTAAACGCGGTCAAATGATAATACGATTCGAACTCAATTACTTGAGAATGAATGTTAAGTTTCATCCATACACTCTAATGATAATCGATTCAAACTCAATACAAAATTAATCATAATATTGATTACCCTTTCGTTCTTCGTTATTAGATCTCTTAACTTAATTACGTTGTTAACTATCTTAGCTATGGTTACTAGGTCACCATGCTACATAGCAAGCACATACGTCAGCTAAATAGTTTTATGGATTCAATTAAATTTCCTGGCAATGGTTATGATGTAGAAAACGGAGAAGAAACAAGAAGTTGGTGTAGCCGTAGTTGTCCGTTTCTTAACAATTTTGGTTTTATTTTACTGAAAAGTAAAAACCAAGACCAAGACTAAAAACTAAAGAGCCTGCAATCGCAATCACATTCACGAATTTCCAATTTCAGTAGTACTTTTCGACACGATTAGTTTAATTGTCTACAATTTCCCGGGAAAAGAATTAAAACAGTTCCTTTTTTTCGTCTCTGAAAAAAAAAAAAACCATTCTTTTTTTTAAATTGGTTGACGAGGGAAAAAGACTTAAACAACATATTAATATAATTGAAAATCATGCAAATTGCAAAATCATTAAGGTATTAAATTGGGACCAACAAAATAAGAAGAATACGGTGCTTCAAGAAAAGACTATGATAATGACCATCTAATTGAGTAGTCAAATGGTTTCCGATTCAAGTGTTTTTTTTTTTGCATAAATGATCTTTGATGTAATATCTAAAAACTAGACAGTCGGATAATTGAAATGCAATGCATGGTTGGCCTCTAAGGATAGACATTCATTCATTCTCTATGTTTTCTCTCTCTATCAAGTTATGCTGGTTGTTGTGATGGAATGTGTTATGAGAAATAATAACGGATTAACATAACTTAATTAACAACTTATCAGCAGTAACTCTAACAACAAAAAGAAGGAGAATGAGAATAAGAGCTTGATTAAGAGAAAATTGTTCATGCTGCACGAGGTTTGAGTTCAGATTTTTTGGGAAAGAATGAGAGAAAAATCAAGAAGTTTTTTTGGTATGATAAAAAAAAAAAAAAAGTTTAGCAGATAGTGTTGATGAAGAGAAAGAGGAGAGCAAAATGCTTCGCTGATAGAAAACGAGTATGGCGGCTATACTCTTTTTTTTTTTAAAAAAAAGAAAAAAAAGAAAAACGCGTATAGCCGCACGGCTATACTATTTTTAAAAAAATTCTAAAAAAATCTAGTATAGCCGGGCAGCCATACTATACTTAGACCCGTCCAGCGCCTACGCGCCATTTGTTAAAAAGGTAACGCCGGGCGGCTATTCTATTTTTAAAAAAAATTTAAAAATACTAGTATAGCCGTCTGGCCATACTATTTTTAAAAAACAATTAGGAAGCAACTGAGTATAGCCCTTTTTCAAAAATATATATTATTTTTGTTCAATAATATATGAGAATTATGTGAGAATTATGTGTGAATTATGTGTGTCTTATTGAAATCAATAATATGTGAAATTTCAATAAGGCACACAAAATTAACGTATTATACACATAATTATCACATATTATTGAATTTAAAAAAGGGTATAGTCGCACGGCTATACTCAGCTTTTCCTGATTATTTTAAAAAATAGTATAGTCGTAGCGCTGTATGATTTTGACACATGGCGCTAAGCGGGTCTATATATATATATATATATTGTATAGCTGAACGGCTATACTAGATTTTTTCAATTTTTTAGGAAAGAGTATAGCCGAACGGCTAAACGCTTTTTTCTAATTTTTTTAAAAAATTGTATAGTCGGTCGGCGTTACTGTTTTAACACGTGGCACATAGGCGCTGGGAACGTCCTCCTTTTTCCTAATTGTTTAAAAAAAAATAGTATAGCCGGGCGGCTATACTCATTTTTTATAATTTTGTTAACAAATAATACAGCCGCACGGCTTTACAATTTTGACATGTATAAGCACTGGGCGGGTCTATAAATAGTATAGCAGCCCGGCTACTAGAGTTTTTTTTGAATTGTTTTAAGAAATAGTATAGCCGTTCGGCTATACTAATTTTTCCTAATTAAAAAAAAATAATTTTTCCTAATTAAAAAAAAAAAGTATAACCACCTGGCTTTTCTGTTTTAACACGTAGCACCAAGGCGCTAGGCGCATCCTTTTTTTTAAATATATAGTCGGGCTGCTTTGGTGATAGAAATTTCCCCAAACACATTTGAAATGTTTAAAGAAATAGCTATACTCGTTTGTGAATTCTTTAGTACTTCTAAATTTTCTCATCCAAGCACACTGTTTAGATCATAAATTATTTTTTCTGTGAAAATTAGGAAGTTGAGCATTTTCATCTTTTATTTATGTGCTGTCATTGTCGCTCGAAATGGAGGATTAGTTTCTGACATCGGACGAAACGAACAATTGAGATTAAAAAAAAAATATTCTGTATTGTTAAAGCCAATCACAGTAATTATGTAGAACCTAAACGAAACACCAGCAAGGAACAGCAAAGATCCTGTGGCCAAACAAAGCCCCAAAGTATCAGTCAGTCGTGAGAGTTCTCGCAAGTCTCAGACAAGTTAGGTCGCTTCCAGACTAAGAGACGCCGTGGTAGCGCACGTTTTTATCATGCGCACTCCTCCTCTTACCTCTCTTCGTTAGTCCACTGTCCATGGCTCCATTGAAGACCGATTCTCCCATCTCTTGTCGCATCGTACGTTCCTTCTTGGATTTCCTCAACTCAGGTCTCTCTCTCTCTCTCTCTATGTAATTGTTAAATGTGATTATATAGTGAAATTATATTTAGGGTTTGAAGCTGCTTCATAGTTTTTTGTTTTCTTTTTGTGGTGATATGAAAATTGCATTGATTGTTTGATTATTTTGGATTTTGAATGCCTCATGTATTGATGCACTTTATACTTAAAGCTGTAGACTTTGCACTCTTTTAGGCTGCATGTTCAGCTCTCTACCTATCTCTTCAATATCTCTTTTTGATTCAATACCATTAATTTGTTTGTTTGTTTTTTGGATCAGTTTAATGTGCTTGTTGATTATGCTTTTTTAATTACTATTATGGGTTGTTTCCTTTGGGGCAGTTGAACCAGCTTCTGGTGTCGATCTTGAAAGCCTTGAGGTTGCAAAGGAATGCTTGCAGGAGACTTTTAAGCTTAATATACCTGCTACTGATGATTGGATTAAACCCGTTTCGTTGGTTGATATTTTTAGTTCACTGGAGTTGAACAAGCTTCAGGAGAATAATTCTGATCATGGTCATGGATCGAGCTCAGTTGATGCTGCTAGTTCATCAGCCGCTCAGGGTTCTGCTGATGCCAATCTTTCAAAGGCATCAAAATCTCTGGTGTTTGGCTGTTATCTTCTTCATTATATTAAATAATTATTATGTAAATCATCATGTGGGTGTAATGCTTTGAATATATTAATTTTGAATTTATCTGTAAGCTAATATGGACAATGAAAATGTCAGCTTGCTAACATTCGGATATTGGGATTTGGGTATAATAGACGAATGGGAGCTGTGGGCTAGTAGGCCTTGTCCTTTGTTTCAAGGGAAGGAAATGAGGATGTAAAGGGACGCTTGGTGTTGGACTACTAGTATGTGATCAGGAAAATGGAAGAAAAGGAAGGAAAAGGATCTAGTTGGGGTTTTTTTATCTTTTGACTATGCGAGTTGAAGGTTATAAAAGCGCAAGAAAGTGAATATTTAGAGACATAAATGGAATATGCTCTAAATATCAGGACTGAGATAGTGACTAATATTATAATTTGCAATGTAGCTAATGGTCAGATCTTGGGTCTATATGTTGGTTATGATTAAGTTGGAAGCTATCTCATAGCAGTAGGAAAAGAAGAGGAATATGTGACTAGATGAGGAGAAGCAAATATGAGATTTCTTTTGTACTAACTTTGTATTATTTGGTTGTTTCATTGTGGTGTTAATTCTTGAATGGACTTATATGATTGTTTTGGGTTTGGTTTTTTAATAAAAGATTAGAAATCAGATTAATTCACAAAACCACTGTTCTTTCCTGATTTGAGAACATGTCCTTCTATATTCTTCTTGATGCTTTAGTTTATTTTCATTCTCTTTAAGATCATTAATTGAACTATGCTTTAATAGTTGCATGAACATGGATATTTCTTAATAATGCTTTTACTACAAGATTTGATTTTTAGTCTTGAGTTTGACTCTGTCTCGTGTTACACTTTAATCAGGGTGAAGATTTGACAAGTAAAGACCATGCATTAGGTATTACGTTTTCAGTATTGTTGTTTTTTTTTCTCTAATTGTAGTTCATACTTTCCTTTACATGTGTCATTGCCTTGTTGGAGCATTTATTGAGTGTGGCTAATTTGCTTCCACTTTTGTACATGAATCTTGTCATTGGGTGCATTTCCTTAAAGGGAACATTATCTGTTGCATCAGCAATTATTTAAATCATCTTTAGGGATTGAACCAGTGTTTTTCAAAAGAGTTTTGGAGCTGCGCCTCAAGGCATGCATATGGGCAAGGTGTTTGTGAATTGCTTGAGGGGTAGGGTTGTTTAGCTCTTTTCATGGAAGGTTTATGTGGTTGATTATTAGGTGGTGTTAGGCACATGCTCAGTTTGCAGAGGCAGAATAAATGGAGGCTGAGGGATTAGTGAAGAAGAAGACAATTTGTTGTGCCTTAATTTTTTGGATAGTTTTAGACAAAACAATGTCGTTTTGTCATGCATTGGCATCCTTGCACTGAAATGGTTTTTTTTTTTTTTTCATTCAAGGCTGGTTTTTAAATTCAAGGCACAACTTTTTGTCTAATTAATGAACCCAGCTTCTTCTTCCTCTCCAACTCAATACAACCCAGCCCCTAATTGAGTTTTCTAAACCTTAATTCTTCTCCCAAAAGATGCGAACTAGCCTCCCTTTCTAGTTCACTCCATCTGCATACCTCACTCTCTATTTCTCTTTTCTACTCCGAAGAAGGCTAGCTCAGCTCTTAAGTAGCTCTCTTCTATCTTTTCCCATGTTTTTTTTGTGTATATGGTTCTCCTAGCCTCAATCCTATATCGAATCCTTAGTAGCCATACCGGGGGTGCTGTTTTGTGCTCTTTATTGATAAATGACCCATTATTTTCATTATTTTTTTTATTTTTGTTTTAACTTTATATATTTTGATTAAAAAAATTCATGTCCCGAAAGTTTTATGCCTCAGCACTACAGGGCTTATGCCTCGCCTTGCGAGACCAGAAACGCCTAGCCTCAATGAATTGGATTGTAGTTATGTTCTAATTGCTGTTGACATTGTTACTTTATAAATTAAAATGTCCTGGTAAGAGGATGATGCTAAACATGATTATTATTAAGTTATTTTAGAAGGATCTTTCTCAAAAGAAACAAAAAATAGTCTAATTAGATTTGAACTTTGTTGATCTATTCATTTAATGTGCACATGAATCTCATATTATAAATGGAATTGCATTGACAGTATGAAATGAAAGTTTTTGCTGTTTAGAGTTCTTTATGCATTTTAATAATTGAGTATAAGTGCATATTAAATTTGCATTTGATGATCGTGTTATTGGCAGGGGAGTCCAAAGATGCACTATTTGGGCAATTCTTTTCTGCCCTTGAGAGAAGTCTCTATTTTAAGACCTTGCCTGATGGTAATGATGACCCAGTCAGATTAGACAAAGCGACTAATTTATTCCATGATGCTTTAGCTGTATGCGAGCTCTCTCTCTCTCTCTCTCTCTCTCTCTCTCCCTTTTTTCTTTGGGTTACATGTGAATTCCATAAAAATTGTATCTTTATAGTTGCATGATTTTTTTCCACCATAGAAAACTACTTCTGTTAAAAAGAAAGAAAATCTACCTGAAGGATGACTAAGATGTCCATCAAAATAAGTCCTAGAAATTTATCCTCCTCATCCTCATAATTTTATTAATGTTGCTTAAATTTGGTTTGCTGATGAATTATCCTCTAGCCTCATCTAGCATCTTTAAAGAGTGTCATGCTTTGCAGCTTAGGTACATGCTAAATTGCTGAATTCAGATATTTGAAACATATCAGATTAGAGTTAATGTTCTCTTTTGTGATTGAGAGGATTTTAATAGAAGGCCTATGGTCCCATTATAATAGCAGATTAAACTGTATATCAGAAGTGAATTATGAAACTGGGTAAGGGAAACCAACTTTACACTTAATTGTAAAGATAAATGTATCGGTGTGGCCCCATACATCAGATCAGGGTATTGTAATTCCCAATGATTCTGTAGTTTGTTGTGAGATTTGATAATGTAACCACCATTTATACATGAGGCAATGTGTGTGGTGCACGCTCTTGATGTATAGCATCCAGGATTTGCAATTCTTGGGGAAAGCTAAGAGTTGAGGATTGGGAGTGATGTGAAGGGATTGGACAACTGATTCTCTCGAAGTTTAAAATCAATCCAAATGGTTTTAAACTTCCAGCTACACAAATCATTGTGTTAGACATTATCCATTTTCCTTTCTGGTTTTAGTTCATGACCCTTGTTATATTTACGTTTGAATTATTGCTTCCATTTTGGAACTTTTGTTGCATGATCTTCATTGTGATTAATATTGTACTCCCCAGGAGTTTAACCCCAAGATTGTGCTTAAATGGAATGTTCTTGCTGCTGTTTCACCTTTAAAAGTCTTATTAATAAGAAGAAAATCATTTGCTGCTTCAGGAGATGGAAAGATCTGGATGCGAGGAATTCAGTCCTAAAAATCTGGCAGAGACCTTGAAATCACAAGGTATTTAACGCTCATATGGCTTTGGTTGGTTTGTTAGTATGTCACTTTTGAACTACTTTACATTGTCAAATTGAGGAAATGTGGTTTAAAGCCCATTCATTTTGGTTTTCTAGGTGTTTGCTCCTGATGGACTCCGTGTCCATCTTGTTTTGTATTTCTTTTTTCTTTTCCACGAAATTCTTGTTTCTTATCAGAAAGCCAATTCATTTCTATCTCTCCGTGAGTTCTCTCACTCACTGTCCTGTTATACATGACAATATCTTTTTTCTATATCCTTGGAAATGAAAAAATGCATCAAGGGCATTGGTGAATATCTGCATCTTACCTTATGCTTCATTAAATATGTCACTCTACACGGAGTATCAACATTCTTTGCAGAGGCTAATTCTGTTATGTGATTTTCATTTTGTTAGGTAATAAGGCCATGCAATCAACGCTGTACCCCAAGGCAATTGAGTTGTATGACTGTGCCATTGCACTTTGTGAAAGTAATGCTGTTTACTACTGTAACAGGTGCACTACCAACTTGTGCTTACATTTTTGGTACTAGGAATTATTCAATTACAGTTTTAGTCTTCTACCTTTTCTCAGTTTTCCCAGAAGGAATGACACATAAAGATATCTGTTGTGAATTAATCTTTATGTTAAAACAACAAATTGCTACATCAGAAAATTCTCAACATTTTCAGATTACTTGATTCTAGGAAATGGTAGTTTAACATGTTAGTTTTCAAATGTACATATATCCTTCACATATTTCAATTGTCCAAAAGAAGATAAAAAGTAATGAGGATTGTCAAAGAAGGAAAACAATTATTGTTTTCTCAGACAATATGGATAAACTATTCTTCAAATGTTTGATGTCAAGTTAGTATTATTTTAGTAAGCACTCTGGAAAAATTTTGTTTCATTTGTCTAGTTGCAGCAAATTGCCACCCTTATTGTTTCTTGAAACTGGAAATTTTAATTGATATATATGAGGTACATTCAGGGCAGCGGCTTACACTCAGATGCACAAATATACTGAAGCAATCAGAGATTGCCTTAAATCCATTGAAATTGACCCCAATTATAGCAAGGCATACAGTCGTCTGGGATTAGCTTATTATGCACAAGGGAACTACAGTGATGCTATTGAGAAAGGATTCAAGAAAGGTTAGTAAGAGAATCTTTTTAAAGTACCTTTGCCAATGCCAAGCTAATATGGGATACAAAAAATGGGGAAGCAGATTTATAGAAAGGTAGTATTTAACATTTCATAATTGGGGGTTTTAATCTTTCAGCATTGCAATTGGATCCGGGCAATGAAGCTGTGAAAGAAAATATACGGGTTGGTTCTTGTGTGCCTTCTTCTTTTCTTTATTTCTTATGACTACTTCTTTGATCAGTTTGTTTTTGTTATTTGAACCCAATAGGTGGCTGTTCAGAAATTGAGAGAGGAACAACAACGAGCAGAATCTGGTCAGGTAATACATTGATATTAAGGAAAAAGTGCCCGTCTGCTAGAAGACAGGTCCACAATGCTCTGCTGGGGGTGACACCAGTTAGCATGCTTTTGGCTGTTTGACTAATTTCTTTCTCTACTTTTCCCTATCATCTCTACTGTTTTAACTTTTAAGAAATAGAAGATGAACTTAAGTAGCATGACACTTTTCTTGAGGGAGAAGGATATGATTTATTGACAAGTATAATTTGTCATTTTTATGTAATCCTTTTCTTTTTCCCTCATCTTATACAGAACACAAGTTCGTTTAGTAGTAGCAGTGCTTCGGAACACCCCAACCAGTCTACAGGAGGGTCGAGAAGCCATGCTGCACCTCCTCCGTTTGGTTCTATGCCATTTAATACAGGTGCTCTTCCTGCTGAATTTGCAAATATGTTTATGAACATGGCTGCAAATGCGTACCAAGGACAACATTCTCCAGATAACCAAGGAGATGATAGCAGTACCGAGGGATTTGATGAACCGGGAATAAGGATTGGGGGTAACATCAATTTCAATTTCGGAGAACAAATGCCCGAGGAACTAAGCGGAGCTTTGAGATCAGTGATGGAAATGTTTTCCGGAACAACAGCATCTCAGGGAAATTCACAAGATACTACAAATGAAAGACCAAGGCCAAACTAAACAATAGGAACATGTTGGAACTGTATAAATAGTCTCAACACCTTTTTGTATCATTGCTATGGTTTTTGTTTCTTTTATAGAAAATTTCTTTCAACTTTCTCCATCTTCAGAATGTTTAGACGGCATCACAACCTTAACAAATGATGACTAAAAGGGTAGTTTGTTAAATTCACATGCTTAGCAAAATCCCCATCCATTTGCCGACAATGACTATTTTGGTACATTGGAAGTACTACAAAATTTAGATATGTAAGTTGGAGGTTTGTATTTTTCTAAAAGTGCTACACAATAAATGTTGATCATTGATGCATTATGTACATTAATGTATTATGCTACATGCATGAACGGTCAGTAATTAATTACGAATCACTTACGTACACATGAATTAGAAATTATCTACATACACATAAATGAACGGCTCCGAAACCTTAGCATCCTTTTCTAAATTAATAAGTGACAAGATTGGTTCACCTACTAATGTGTGGCCTAGTATCACCATCCTGGTCCTTGTCCTCATCTTTCATGTCGTGCCACGCGGTTAGACCAACTATGTAAATATAAGCCACAAAAATCAATCACTCAAATCAAATGTAACAACTTCTTTGTTTTATTTGATAGTAAAATTGAAGACAAAAAGAGTCTAAACCCATTTGGGCCGCAAGCACCATATCCACCGTTGTTCAATACCCACATCGTACGGCCCATTTGAGCCCGATTCGGCGCCTTTAATTTTATTATTAAAATAAATAAACTCCAAAACTCAAACCACTTCAGACTCTCAGTCTTTCTGTCAGTCTGAGACTCCAAGTTCCTTCTTCTCGATCTCTCCGCTCGGCTTTTAGCTCACCGTCCTTCTCTCTCTTTCTCTCTGCTATTAAACGCTTCGTTTCAATCTCATCACTCCCCATGACATTTTGCGAGCCTTTTGCTTCTGATTCATTGCTTGCATTTTCGCAATGCTGATGAGCTCAAGTTGAATTCGTTTTCGTTTTCGGCGCTTTGGCTTCAACAACAAGGTACCCAAACACACAATCAGCATCAATTTATTTTCTAAAATTCGTTTGATTTTGAATTACAATGTGCATTTTTTAAAAAATTTTTTTGAAAGCCATTTGTGTTGCACTGCTCTGTTTTCATGATTGCTTGAACATAGATAAAAGAGAGATTTATGAAAGTGAAGAATGAAAAATAACTGGGAGCTCAATTTTAGTGGCTCAAGTAATTGAATTAATCAACAATAAAATAACATGCGTCAGCTGGTTGATTGGGTAGCTGCAAAACCCTTATGCTAGCTAGCTCCTAGGCCCCTCCTTAGGCATTTGGACAAGAAGTTTGCTCTGTTTTCTGATATTGAAGAATTCTTTTGTATTACCATTTCTTTCTGATTTCTAGTTTCTATTGTAATTTGGTGACATATGTCTAAAACAGTAAAAAATTATCCTCCACACTTATTCTTAAGGGGGAAGAAGTGCTAGCTACCACTATATATATTTATAGACAGTACTTAATTAATTATTATTTTGTATGAGTGAGAGACATAAATTCAGATTCTGAAATTTGCAACTGATTGGATATTGTTCGATTTTCAGGATTGAATTTAGTACATTCTTCTGGGAATATACAGCCTTTGAAAGATGGGTCTCTACCTTGTTGGCGCCCTTGTTCCTCTTGTACTAACTCTTATACTTCAGAAATCTAAGAAAGCAACGAAACGGGGTTTGCCTGTTAATGTTGGTGGGGAACCTGGGTTTACAATCCGAAACCGTCGGTTTACTTCCCCAGTGGAAACATTATGGGAAGGTATTTCAACTCTTGCTGAACTTTTTGAGCAGTCATCCAAGCGGTTCCAAGATAGACGCTTTCTTGGAACCCGGGCATTGATTGCAAGGGAGGTTGAAGTATCAAAGGATGGAAGATCCTTTGAGAAGCTTCATTTGGGAGACTATGAATGGCTAACCTACGGGAAAGCATTTGAAGTTGTGTGCAACTTTGCTTCTGGTTTAGCTCAACTTGGGCATAAAAAGGAAGAACGAGTAGCAATCTTTGCTGACACAAGAGAAGAGTGGTTTATTGCATTGCAGGTGGGTATCTTACGTGGTCTTTGTACATAAAAATTTAATCCTTCTTTTGACATTTCATGATAATTTTTCCAGCTTACCTTAAACTTCTTTTGATATTCATGTTTTTGCATGTATGATGTGATTTTTGTTCATCTATTCTGTCACTAAACTAGAGTTTTAAACGGCAGTGTTTGTGAGCAATGATAAATCAATTGAGTTTCATGTTTGCATGAATGCTATGTGTTTTGGGTAGTCTAGTCCCAGTATAACGAAAACACAAATTGCTGATTCCTTAATATGTTTTCTTATATCAGGGTTGTTTTAGGCGCAATGTCACTGTTGTTACCATATATGCATCTCTCGGGGAGGAGGCTCTATGTCACTCATTAAATGAGGTTCTTTCTCTCTCTCTCTCATAGACTTGCTCACATTCCTGTTGTTTCACAGTGTGCTACTATTGCAGAATAGGTTCCTTTCTGTACATTTTCTTTTTGTTGATTAGAGTTCATCTATGTTTGTCTTAAAAAAAAAACTTTAAACAAGGTAGTAAACTCAAGAAATTTGTTTCCAATTTTATATGTTGTGACTTTTGTGTAACTCATCCAAAATGTTGCAACCTAGTCCATTTGGACGAAGGAATTGAAAATTGCATAGAATTCTTAAATTTTTGTGTTTGGATTTATGTATGTCGAATTTTGTAAATGACAGAAATTACAGTGAAAAATGAATTCATGTTCAATAGAAATTGCGAAATGACGCCCCAATTTCCACAATTTTTTCTGCATGTCATTTATTAAGTTCCATGCTTAAGTTGGCAAACAATGGAAATATCAATTTCTCCTCTTCAATTCCCGACTTTTTATCTAAATCCTGAGTTATTTTCCTCCATCCAAACGGAGGATGGGAGATGCATTTGAGATGTTAGGTTTCTTTCTCTTCAAATAAAAGAAAAAAAAGGAAAAAAAGAAATCCTTATGATGTTGATATGTTAGTACTAGATTAGGATTAATGTTTATCATTTTTCCTCACAGTGTTTGTTCTTAGTGCATAACCAGCATTGTTTTCATTTTATATATCCAGACAGAAGTTACAACTGTGATATGTGGGCACAAAGAACTGAAGAAACTGCTAGATATAAGTGGACAACTAGACACAGTGAAGCGCATCATATGTATGGATGATGAAATCCCATCTAGTGCCTCATCTGTTGAAAGTAGATGGAGAATCACTTCATTTGATGTTGTTGAGAGACTTGGGCGAGAAAGCCCTGTTGAACCAGATCTACCTCTTCCTGCAGATGTTGCGGTCATTATGTATACAAGTGGAAGTACTGGGTTACCCAAGGTTTAAAGCCTCTATTATATCTTCTTGTTATTTAACATGATAGTCATTCTAATTGGTTTTTAATTGTTGATTGTTTTTGAAGCTTTGTGTGACATTTGTATCAATATTGTTATTTTTTTCCTTTCAACTACGCATTATCGACTGTTGATCTTTAATGAGTTTTAGGCTTAAAATTACACTTGAAAAGTGCTTTTGTTACACTGTTAAAGTTTTCAAAAGACACGGATGCTTGATAGTGACATTTTTTATGGGTGGTTTGACACTGAACTCAGGAAAAAAGACATTTATGTCTTTAACCTGACCTAGTTACATAAATCTATGAACTCAAACAAATGCTCAACAATCACATAGATTATTTTAAAGATTTTTCCAAGAAACAAGTGATCCCTTTTCTTGATGCTGGTAGATCTGAGACATATTCTTCTAGTTCCATCAGATAAGCTAATCTTAGTCTTGAATCTTGTTGGAGAAAATGCATTCTCCAAGTTTTTATGAGTATGGAACTGCTGCAGTATTGTAAATATCACTAGTTTACTGCTACTATACTCTTTCATTTTCATTTGATAAATATCCCATTATTAATATACCATCTTGAAATTAAAAATAGGAGACAATAATGAAAGTCTCTTTGTTGCATCCACATTTTCTGAACAAAATATTGTATATGTATCAATATGTATGGAAATATTTAGCTCATGGGATTGCTGTTTGCTTATATGAAATACCTTGCATGGTTGTATGGAGTTAGGGTACAATGGGTGGGGAATATGATATGGGATGGGTTCACTTAAAGTTCTTCCTTTGGATGGGTACATTGTGGGTGATTGTGATTTATGACGAATGATCATATATGTTCGATTTATGTCATACGTGTAAACAGAATGAACACTTGTTGCGTCACATTTCTCTACATTATCTACTTTCCTTCAGATATATGGCGATTTTTGTTTTCTACTTTATTCTGTGCCCTTTCTTTTTTATTTGTTTTGGGGTGGCATCTAATGCAAGTATAGACATTTATATTTCCAAATGTATTAAAAAGTTAGTCAACGAACACATTTTCACCTCCAGCTTCCACTTTGTACAGGGTGTAATGATGACACATGCTAATGTGCTGGCTGTAGCTTCTGCTGTCATGACTATTGTTCCGGGCCTTGGAAGCAAGGACGTTTATCTGGCATACCTTCCCCTTGCTCATATCCTTGAATTAGCAGCGGAGGTATGGGGAATATGTAAGCTGGCTATATTGCATGGCTACAGTAATTCAATGAGCATTTTTTTATATTTATTATTCTTATCTTGTCATGTTCTTATATCTCTGTACTACTTGATTTAACAACTTTTATTATCTGTATTGAAGAATGTCATGGTTGCTGTGGGAAGTGCCATAGGGTATGGATCTCCATTGACTCTTATTGATACTTCAAGTAAAATAAAGAAGGGAACAAAGGGGGATGCAACTGTGCTTGCGCCAACTGTATTGACAGCAGTCCCTGCAATTCTTGATCGTGTTCGAGACGGAGTGCTGAATAAGGTTTGAATCTTGGCAGGGTCATGATTTTTACATATTTAGATACCTATGCCTGTCCACATATAGATCATTTGTGCATGTGCTTGTGTCAAACCTGGTTTTGAAATTACGCCAGTTTTGTTAACGTTGTATCTTCATAATGGTTCAGGTAAATGCAAAGGGTGGTCTATCCAAGAGATTGTTTCACTTGGCATATGCTCGTAGGTTGTCTGCTGTGAATGGTAGTTGGTTTGGGGCCTGGGGCCTGGAAAAGTTTCTGTGGAACTTTCTTGTGTTTAGAAAGGTCCGCGCAGTTCTAGGAGGTAGCATCCGTTTTATCCTTTCTGGTGGTGCTCCTCTTTCAGGTGATACTCAAAGATTCATCAACATTTGCATCGGGTTAGTACTTTTAGCTCCTACAACATAACAAATTGTGAACCATGACTTTGTCCTGCCTATAATTTTTAATGCTTTTTAATGCTTTTTTCTTTTGCTCTATTCTCAACATACCACATTTGTGCCATTGACAGTGCTCCAATTGGTCAAGGGTATGGTCTAACTGAAACTTGCGCTGGCGGGACATTCTCAGAGTTTGATGATACATCTGTTGCTCGTGTTGGAGCTCCGCTTCCATGCTCATTTATAAAGGTAAGAGATGACAATGGATATTTTAGTTACATTGTATAACTGATAATTTTCTTAAAGTAATTCTTCCAAAAAGGAAGAAAGAAAGATTTGAAATCCTAATCATGACTTGCAGTTTCTTGGAGGTGTTCATTTATCCATTTCTGTGTTGAATTATCTGTTTCAAATTCATATCTTTTAAGGAAAATGTCTTGAGAAGAGTTCTGTACGCTGTTTCCAAGGCATGAAGGTGATATTGACTTTCTAACCTTCTGTGTCCAGTTAATTGATTGGCCCGAAGGAGGATATCTAAAAACTGATTCCCCAATGCCTCGTGGAGAGATAGTCATCGGTGGTCCAAATGTTACACTTGGTTATTTCAAAAATGAAGAAAAAACAAGAGAGTCATACAAGGTGTCTATTCAAATATTTCATACCGATATTCTTTTGGTTGCAACTACCCACCAGAGAAAAATGTTTAATAGATCCTAACTTTGGGGGTTTTGTTTTTGGGTCTTTTGTAAAAAGGTTGATGAGAAAGGAATGAGGTGGTTCTATACAGGTGACATCGGGCAATTTCATGCTGATGGTTGTCTTGAGATAATTGACCGAAAGAAAGATATAGTTAAACTTCAGCATGGAGAGTATGTCTCCTTAGGAAAGGTACATGTGTTGCAAGATGAATGCAACTTTTCATCAAATTTTCCCCAGGAACTAATGTTTCTTTTACAGGTTGAGGCTGCTCTTTCAGTGTGCCCCTATGTTGACAATATCATGTTGCATGCTGATCCTTTTCATAGTTACTGTGTGGCTATAGTGGTGGCTTCTCGAATCACTGTGGAAGATTGGGCTGCAAAGCAAGGAATTGCTTTTAGTGATTTTTCAGACTTGTATGTGAAAGAAGAAACCATAAAAGAAGTGCAAGCATCACTTATAAAGGTATGTATATCTTCTGGGTAAATTTCCATTACTTTGAACTTAGCTTGAGTCTAGGGATTTGAACTTTGAGCTCAAATATTGCAACCACTCCCCCACAAAAAGAGAAAAAGAAAAAAAGAAAAGAAAGAAATCTTTGAACTCAAGGAGTGTATGCATTTCATGAGTTCTTCTTGTCATTTATCAAGGTACAAACTCTTACCTGTAGCCAAGATCTCTGTTCAAATTTAATCACATTTGGCCTTGGCTTGCTGAACTATGATAAATTATATATATGTATTTTTAGTTTTTTGAATTTCTATTGGATTCTTTGATCTAAGCTCAATATACAATCTTGGCCTTCCTGCCTTATAGTTTCTTCAGGCAGATTGATTACCCTGATGTTTATTTATCTTATACATTATGCATAATGGACGTAATGTCTTTTATCCTTGATGGCCAGCCTATGTCAGTTATTGTCCTATAAAAAATATTCTTTCTTTTGTCTAAAAACAAACAATCATCCAGTCATTCACCAAGCTTCCTTCTTGACTATCGAATGAACTTGCTGCTTATTCAACTTCTTCTCCTTATGAAAAGCTTTCATTCCTTTATAAACTTGCTTGGTTCAATTTACTTTGTTTTGTTCTGTTTCAAATATTTATGTTTCACCTATTATAGGAAGCAAAGAAGGCACGTTTGGAGAAGTTTGAGATCCCTGCCAAAATCAAATTGCTTTCTGAACCATGGACTCCAGAATCTGGCCTGGTCACTGCAGCTCTCAAGCTCAAGAGAGATGTCATTAAGAAGGCTTTCTCTGAAGACCTCTCCAAGTTATATGCTTCATGATTCTTCAGAAAACCTGGGCTTGTTATTTGCTGTGCAAAATCTTGATAAGTTGAGGGGCCCTGCTGGATTTCTTTTTTGTCCCTTAATTTGTGGCCTTGCTAGAGATGATGCAAACCGAGGGTTAGTGTTAGGAAAAGATCGGATATAGAGAAATTAAGCACGTCGGAAGTTTACTTATATTAGCTACACCAAGCAATAAGAAGATGATAATAGTTGTTAAATTTATTAGCTACTTGAGGCAAATGGTTAGCTTTTTGTATTGGTTTTTTGAGTTATTTATTGATTTACAGCATTGTACCAATTTTTAAGAAAGTTGCCATATTTTCTGTATGTTTCTGATTTAAGTTGCCATATTATTGGTCACTCGAACCACAATCACCACCCAATTGAACCCAATTGAACCACCACCGACCGCTCAAACCCAAATTGAACCACCACCGACCGCTCAAACCCAATCGCTCAGTGGAACCATATAGAGATATGCGACTTCAAAGGCTGGAAATATGCGTACATCCTTTAATTTAGTACCTTCTTCTCAAATGCATCATTTGAGAGCTTTGGTCACGCTGGCCCAAGCATTGCTTCATATTTGGTTCAGTTTTATACTCGTGTGCAACTATAGTTGTGAAATTTGAAGTATCATTTTCTAACTTCACGAATTGGAGAAAGGATTTTGATATCCTTAATCATTTTCTCTTGTTGGTATATAAGTATAAATAATCTAAAAGTTTTTTTTTTTTGATAAGAATTTTGATAAATAATCTAAAAGTTATACGTAAAGAATTTTGATATTTAATAATAAGCAACCATTATTTTAGATTAGAATAATAATATTAATATTACACATGAAAACGAGGCCTAACCAAGGAAGCAGCCTCAGATATTGCATCAGCTCTTATTTTAGTGCATATCTATCAAGCAGAGAACTTATTATGGTATGGCCTTCTTCAATTGCTTGCCTGCTGAAGTTGCTTGTTCTCTTTGTTTTCTTGTTTGCCTGACTCGCCCGCCTGACCGCGATGGCCGAAGTCGGTAAGTACGTTCAAGTGTGACTTGTTCCCCTTCGCTTTAAAATCATCAACTTCGATTTTATTGTTGCCCTTGTCGGCCCCGTCAGTTCTGTTGGCGAAGCGGGTAAATCCCGTCACGTCGCCAGTGTTGTCGGTCACATCCACCCCTCTAAATTTAATATCATTGCTTCCAGCATTGGCTGGCTTGGTTTGATCTTGACCCATTGTCTCACTGATTGATTTTTAGTTGGGATTTGCGTGTGTTGCTTTGATGATGAACTCATTGCCTCATGGTCTCCTTTTATAGTTGTTGGCATGCATAGATGCAGGATTTATATTCTCCCACTTGAGTGCAACATCTATGTAAAACACTTTCTTATTGCCTTAGAATCGATTCCTTACACCACCTCCAGCGCTCAAGCCTGGCCCGGGCAAAAGGCTATCCCAAGCCCGAAATCCAGCTCAAGCGCGCACAATCCAGTTCGGGCAAGGCGTGGGACCCATCAGTCCGGTAAGCCCATGGGCAAATCTAGACTGGGTTGTTGCCCGAAGGCGCTGATGTTTGCAGTGCAAATCAAAATTTTTTTTTTATACCGTTAGCGTGTGAATTTCACGCGCCAATGGTTAATTTTTTTATTTTATTTTATGACAACTACCAACGGAAAGAAGCATGTGGTGCTTTCCAGACTCTCCGATCGAATTTCTCCCAAAAATCCGACAACTTCTAAATTTTTTTTAAAGTACCAAAAAATTCTGGATGTTTTTCCTTATAAATACCTAACAATTTTATTCACTTTCCACACCAAATCTTCATACAAACTCTTCTCCTTCAAATATTTTTTACTTTCCACTCACATTTTTCAACTACTTTCTATTTGTATCAAAAAACAAATGGCTTCGAGGGGTCGTGGAAAAAAGTTTGAATATGTCAAAATCTTGGCGACGAGGTAGAAAAAAATTAATTGCCGTTTTATTCAATTTAATGTATTTTTTTTTAAAAAAATATTTCTTGCATTTCCAATTTCAACTTTTAAATAGATTATTCAAGGCAAAACAAAAAAGAGGAAACCATTACACATGGCTCCTCAAGTGAACAATGCCCGTAGCCGATTCCAGTGGTGCGTTCCGTGTATGAAATAATGGCACTATTACGTCCTCCGAAGGAAAATACTCCCCCACATCGTGATCCAGTGGAACCACCTCTGCCAATGATTGAGTCGTCATTGTACTCGATTTTGTCGGACTATGAGGACCGGGAGTGTGATGTGAATTTTATAATAAATATGGACATGTGGCAACTAAAAATCTTATCCGAAAATTTATCTGAAAATGTTATCTAAAATTTTAGGTGAGAATTTTATAATAAATAGTGACATGTGGCAACCGAAAATCTTATCAAAATTAATGGTTTAAGTATAAAAAAATAGAAAATAAATTAAAGTGAATAGTAATTGCCCTTGCCTTTTGGGGTGGAACCAAAAATGGCAAGACTGCTACTATTCACTTGAATAGTGACAAACCTTGCCTTGCCCTTACCCTTTGGAGTGGAGGTGCTCTTATGTTCATAGTTTGGAAAGCTCACTTGATAAAGATATCTATATCAAACTTTGTGTCAAATGTCATCAACGCATAGGACTGCATAGACTTGGTATCCAAATTAGGGGTGGTTGCGGTTCGGTAACCGCGAATTTTTACTCAAACCGCAAACCGACCGACTATTTGCGGTTTGGTGATTTTTGAAACCGCAAACCGACCGCATTTTGCGGTTTACCGCATTGCGGTAAACCGCAGTCGGTTACCGCGAAATTTGCGGTTTAAAACCGCAAATTCTCAAGCATTCACAAAAATATAAATTTACAACCTAAATAAATAAATACACAACCTCAATTTCTCAAGCATATATAAATTCACAATCGATTCCAATTCTCAAGCATTCACAACCTAAGAAAATTAAAGTTACAATTCCAAACATTCCAATTAAAGTTAAACTTCTCAAGCATTCCAATTCCAAATCCTTTAAAGTTACAAACCAAAAGCAAAATGAATTAAAGTTACAACCAAAAAGAAAAATCCAATTCAAAGTTAATTAAAGTTACAAACTAAAAGGAAAAATGCAATACACCAATGTTACAAACTCAAGTGTTGGTGGTGAGTGGATTTGAAGAACCCCTTTGTGTTGTTTGAGCACCAATGCTATCTACAAATAAAACAACATAGTTTAGTACATTTTATTATAAGAAGAAGCATAAATAAACTAATTACTTACAAGTTGTCATATCTTCCATTTCCTTGTAGAATTCAATAAACTAATTACTTACAAGTTGTCATATCTTCCATTTCCTTGTAGAATTCAACCTCATCATCCGTTGGTTCCTTGTAAAAGGAAAATTCGTCCGCTCTAAGCCAATCACTAGTACACACTAATGCCTCTACCATTTTAGGATGCAAAGGATTTGGAAGAGAGAGTTGAGAGAGAGGCGAATGGGAATCAGGAGAAGAAACAGATTCCAGGTTTTCATCTCACGGCTACAGAGAGAGAAGAGAAGGGTTTACAATTTTACTTAATTATTCATAGAGTATAGCCGTGCGGCTATACTCTGCGGTTTGCGGTAACCGCAAATTTTGAAAATCAAATACCGCAACCGCAACCGCAAATGCGGTTCGGTTCTTAATACCGCGATTGCGGTTCGGTTTACCGCAATTGCGGTTTTATTGCGGTAAAATATCGGTTGGTTTTTGCGGTTTTTCGGTTTTTCGGTTTAAAATGCCACCCCTAATCCAAATGATAAAGTCAATTAAATGCAGGACTTCGTAAGCCAGAAGAACAAGTAGAGACCAAGACCATTGTTGGTGGACAATGGAAAGCGATTACCAGTTCAAGCAATAGGCTCAGTTGGCTTCAATTAGTTTAAGGCTTTACTTTAATTTTGAAAGATGTTGCTTATGTACCTTCTATGAGAAGGAGTTTGATTTCAGTTTCTAGATGAACTAGGGAACTTTTCAGTTTTGCTTTCTCTGAAATAGGATTTGATTTGATATTCAATAAAAGTTCAGTGAACAATGGCTCGTTGGTTGATGGTTTGTTTTGCTTAAACCTTGCAAGTAACAATGTGGCTTTTAACATTGAACCCATAGGCCAAAAACGACCACTAAATAATGAGAAGTCTGCAAAACTATGGCACAAAAGATTAGGGCATGTGTCTAAGAAAAGAATGCAAAGACTGATCCAAGAAGAAATTCTTCATTTCTTGGATTTTTCAGATTTCACTAATTGTGTTGAGTGGGTTCATTAAGGAAAAAAATGACTATCTCAAGAAAACTAGGATCCACACGGAGTCAACAATTACCTAGAGATAGTTACAATGGAATGATGAATCTATTTCTTCAAATCTTTGTCAATAAAAAAAAAATCAAAATTGTCATGGAGAATAGCAGGAAATATGAGATTACAATGACCCATATATATGATTCTATTTAATTCTGAATAATCAGAAGTAGTACTTTCTTTTTTACCAGAAAGATTCAAACTTTTGTGTTTCACTTGATACAAACCCAAAGTATTAAGGTTTATTAGGAAAATTAGATACAAACCCAAAAGTATGTTTATTTGGAACAATCCTTGTGATTTCATTTTTTGATGTAAGCTCATTGAGTATTTTTCCATGACAGCAAATTTACTATGTTGAGACGAGTCAACCAAGATTTATGGCTCCCGTTTTTGAAACCTTTAATGCCTTTTTTACCGTCAATAACTTTTATATTGTCAATTCCTTAATTATTATTTCATTGAATATTTATTTTAGGTAAATAATTATTAGATTTCACCTTTTTAATAATTTAATATTAGTTTGTCACTTTGGTAAATTTTCATTTTGCGTATTCGGTCTCTTTTTTTTTCCTCTATATCTTTTTGCTTCATATGAACCATGTCATGTGTTCAAATATACACGAGTATTCCCATGATGTAGGTATATATGTTGTAATTAAGGATAAGTGCATTGTAATTTGTACGTATAGGCGTGTCGTATGTACGAGTGTTCTTATAGTGTAGGTATATGTTGTAAATATATGTAAGTTGTATGCATATGAGTGTTCTCATGGTGTAGGTAGATGTTGTAAATATAGGTAAGTGTATGTACACGAGTGTTCCCATCCCAAGGTGTAGGTCTGTTGCAAGTACACGAGTGTTCTCATGGTGGGTTTTGATACCTATTGTGAAGGTGATGAAATATACACGAGTGTTCCAACAGTGTAAGTATGTTGTTTCGTGTAATTTTTTAATCCTATGTTGTAGGTAGATCAGATTTATGAGTTTTCTCACCCTACAATATTATGTGGTGCATTATATTTGTTGTTCTCAGTGTATAGGTTTTGAAGGTGATGAAATATACACAACTTACAAGTGTTCCCATGACATAGATATGTTGTTGGTATAATTTTTTAATCCTATTGTAGGTAGATCCTATGTTTTTCAACCTATGGTCTAGTTCTAGGTTTATTATTTTGTCTTCCAAACATATATTCTAGGTATTTTATATTACTGCATATGCGTAATATGACTTTTATTATTTTCCTATATTATACTTGTGAATATATTTGGAGAGCTACTATTGCACTCACTTGTTCTATTTCCTCACTCATCTTATTTTTAAAATTTTAAAGACAAATTTATTCCTTCACAAAATGACTTCTAAGGACAAATTTACAACTCTCTTTGTCTCTCTCACCCACACCCAAATCCGTATTTATTTTTTATTTTTTGTTCGAAATCCAAACCCACCATCCCTTCCTTGCTTCTCCATCGTCCCTGCCATCATACCCCAAACACCCTCCTTGTAATTTCTCAGCACACCCATCGGAGGAGGCGCGGGGTTAGGGTGGGAATATCAAATTGATGGCGGGTCAGTGGCAGAACCAGAAAAGTTCAGCAGTGAGGGACAGATTTGGGTTAAATCCAAATTTTTTGCCAGTAGTGTGGAAGAAGAAACATAGAGAGAAGAGATAAGGAAATAAAGAGGAAGAAGAAAACTGGAGCAGACAGAGAGAGAGAGAGAGAGAGAGAGAGAGAGTTTGCTTGAATTAATAATTAAATGGTAATTTAGGAATAATGGTGAGTGGAAAGATAGATTTTGTGTTTTTCAAATTTACACGGTAGATGAAGAAATATGACAAAGGTGCAAATAGCAGCACTCTATATTTATGATTGTTCAATCCTAATTCATAATTCAAAATAGGTAATGAAAATGAGATATAATAATTAGTGGATCTAGATCAAAAACTGAAAAGACATGGGTTAAACCTAATGAAAGGCACATTTTTGGGCTTCGATCTAAAGACCCTTTTTTTTTAAAAAAAAAAACGGTCGATACCCTCCGATCATGATACATATTCTATATTGATCATAATATTCTTCACATATATTAACATTTATATCTGCTTGGAATAATATACTCGAGCATAAAGGTTGGTAATTTGCCTTGCCAGCTAGCTTTATCTTAACATGATTGATGAGACATGCAATGTCACATGTGTCTTATATAGATGATGAGAAGGAATCTTTTGAAGTACCCTTACCTTGCTTGCCAAGCTACGTACTCTTATGGCGAAGCAAGTTTTCTCTTATAAGGATTGAAAATGACGGCCTATATGCTATACTAGAGAATAATATTTGTTTGTTGTTGGCATGCACAAATGCAGAGAATAATATACTACGTACAGTATTGCTTTTAGCTGGACACGACTAATTCAGAACAAATTCACCAAGGATAATGAAGTTGATTTTTTCAAAAGAGAGAGAGAGAGAGAGATCCATCATCCATATTCCCCACTTAGGTTAATTACTAGTGTGCTCTTAGATTCTCAGTCCTCATCAGTAATGGGTCGATTTATGTTTAACAAGGAAATGAGGGGCTTGTTTCATAAGTTGCTTTTGTTGTCTCTCCTTCAATCAATGGAGGAGGAGGAGGGAAGGGAGGCTTTTCTAACAGTGAGGAGCAATGCAACAACTTGGTTGATAGCTTGAAAGATGGATGTTGAGAACTACAAGAAAAAGTCAGTAGTGACCATACGTTATCGATCTGCTTGGATGAATAAGAAGATGAAAACATCTGAGAGCCATAATCTAATATTGTTTTATAGCATTGTGGTAAACCTTTTATATAGCAGTTTTATAAAACCTCTTCTCAATAGCATTTAAGAAAAAAACACACTAAAATTATTCAATATAGGGTTTTTATCACAAATGGTCTATAAGGTTCGCAAAATTATCAACTTTGGTCCTTTATGTTTTTTGTGACATTATTGATCCTTTTTGTTACACACCACACATCAATTTGATCCCTGCCGTTAGGGTCCGTCAAATTTTCTATTAAGTTGCTGACATGGGATATATGTGAAGTACACACATCCAATCATTTAGAGCCACGTGTCTTCAAATATAATACAATAATTTTAAACATAAAATCCATTTAAAAGATTAAGAATAAAACATCAAATTTTAAATTTATAAATATAAAATAAATAAATAAAACCTACAGCCACTCCTCCCCTTCTCCTTCGTTCCCCTCCCTTCCCCTTCCGTCTACCCCAGCAGCAACCCACACCCCAACCCCACCCCCACCCCATTCCCAGCCGCAACCAACCCATCTCTCACCCCCATTCCCAAGCCTTATGCTCGACTCAACCACCAGACCCACCTCCCCAACCCTCTCTCTCTCTCCCCTACTACATTTTCGATATTCTTTGGTTTTCAGTGCTCAACCCAACACATTGCGTTCCAAT